>NW_028263376.1:30728764-30891948 GCF_051168715.1 Poecilia mexicana
GTGCCATGGCTGATGTGTTCTCAATCCACCTGGAGAATCCAAACCTGTTGGAGGACAGGACGGGTTCAGTCAACAGCTCAAGACCCAAACATGCCTTCCACCGTTTCTCCCTTCATAAACATCCTTTCCTCCACTTCAGCTCTGACTTTGATGAACCTTGCCTTTTTTTTTTTTCCTCAGCTGTCTGAGTGTGTTTTGTGCGGATGACCAGCTGCTGACTCCTGTGAGACAGCCTAAGGATCCAGATGAGCTGGAAGTTCTTGTTTCCCAGGGATGACATGGTGGAAAAACAGGAAGACAATGAGGGACATAGTCTGTGTGATGGGAAAGTGTGTTCATTATTTTGTTGTTGTTGCTGTGAGGACATCAGGGTTTACGCTGCAATACTGATTTTCCATTCTGAGCACATAATGTTGAAGATTATATCTTAACAATAATACTATTTTAGCAACAATAAAATGAGGCAAGGCTTTTTCTGCTATTTCTTTTTCTTTTGAGTGTTTTTATAATAATCAAAGTTTAAATCATAGCGTCCTATTCTTGAGTATTTGCTATAAGTTTGTTTCCATTGGTCACCTCATATTAACAATAACCTAAAGCTCAAATGTCAGATTCCATATTGTGAAGGAAGTCTCTGATGAATCTCTCCCTGTGATGACAAACACTGACATCTTGGAGGATGGAGGTCAGTGGCAAACAGTGGAGATATGGGATATCAAGCTGCTGGAAAAAAAACCAGAGAGAAATTCTTCCCTCACTTACAAAAGAGAAAAATTTAGGTGTTTACAAAATATGTCAGGATATTATGTAATATCTTAGGAATCATTCTGTTTTGAGCTAAGAGCTTTTTAAAACTTCATCTCATATGGGAAGGGATGGACATGTTTGTCTAGAAAAGACAACGCTTGTAGATTGATAAATAAACTAAACTGAAATTAATTAATTTACACTTTTGGTTCATTCTATGTATGAAAATCGACATAGCAGTAAATAAATACCATAGACAACATTATTTGATAACCAGTATGCTCTATTATTTTAGTAGATTTAAGAATCATTTTTGTTTTTCCCTTAAAGGCAGCCATAAAATATTCTATATTTTTGTGTTGTGCATGTAAACAACATGTTACTGTAGTAACATGCCTAACTGGTCAACTGATTGGTGCATCGATCATTATTAGAAGAGTAGTGGTGACGTTTTATCAGCTTTGCATTCTGGGAATTGGAGTTGGACAAGCACTGTTAAAAAATATTAAAAATTCAATTTCAACACCTTTACTAGAAAAACTAATAATTTAAAACAGAATATGTTACTATATAAAGCTACAAAAATGTGTTTATATATATTAGAGATGTGCCGATCGATTGGCCACCGATCATAATCGGCCGATTTCCATGAAAAAGTGTATGATCGGTGATCGCCGATCGCGGACTCTTGTTGCCAATAACACAAACCGATCACCTGCTTCTCATTTCTCAGCCTGCCTGTACAGCTGGTCTCCTCTTTCCTTCACACTGCGCAAAGGCGCAGCAACAAATCCTAGGCGATGTGGAACTATATCGCACTTGGTGAACGGGGAAGTTTGCGTGTTGCAGCGGAAAATTGAAGCACGTCAAAATGCATCAACACGACGAATCTAAGATGGCATAAAAACAATGCCATACTTGACGGAGTTTGGCTACATTGAGGCTCACTGCAGTAAAAAAAAAAAAAAAGACATATGGAGCGACCACATATGTGCCATATGTGCGCTGCTTTACCATATGTAAAGCTACACAGCTACAAACACTCACCCGGATTAGCATGACGGTCAGAAAGCTAAACAAATAACCCGCAAAATTATTTAAGTCATCGAGCTGCGATGTAAGACGCTGGTTCTGCTCTCCTGTTGAACCGCTGCTACGCTACAGGTAGTAATATTTCACAGACGGAGCTTCGCTTCTGCTCCACCTGGTAGTGACTCTCACACCAAACCTCTGCTTAAAGCTGCAACTTAAAACATACATTTTACATACGTATTAAAACTTTCGCTGTCCTAACATGAAAAAATAATCGATCTCCTCCATGTTCTGCATAATTCCTCCGCTCAGTCAGAAACAGCCACTCAGAGCTAGCAGTAATCAGCTAGCCGCCATGCTATCAGGAAGTTTTCATTCAGTAAATATGGATTGTTTATTGTACCTGTATTTGCCATTGAATGTTAAATTTTTTACATGAATTTTTTGGCAATGTTGAGAGGTTTTATTTTGACTCTTTGCATTATTTAGTCTCTTCAGAGCCTTCATATGTTTTCAGTCTGTTAAAGATAGTATTATCAATAGCAGTACAATTTGCACAATGCCTGTTTTTTTTCTTGGAAAAAGTTATTAAAAACAAGTTTTTGTCTAAATTAAGGTGAATTCGTGTTTCCTTTTTCCACATAATGTAACCAGTAGTGCTTATGATTTAAAAAATTTATTATGTGATCGGTATCGGTGATCGGCCCTCATGGGTGATCGGAATCGGAATCGGCAGAAAAAAACCTGATTGGCACATCTCTAATATATATCAGTCAGGAGTTGATAACATTTTCCTAACCTGACCTGCTTTCATATTTCCAAACATAACAATGTGCCCAACTGGAACAAATAGCTGAAAAAGTCTACAATTCCCTCCCACATGATCATGCAAACTAATTTATGAATATGAGGCTTCTTCTTATTTCAGTTTTTTTTCTCTCTCCAGGACAGGAAACAGGACTCTGTTCATGACAGAGTCCTCCCTGGGCCTCGAGGGAGATCCTACAACACAGCTGGCGTTATAAAGACTAAACTGTTTCTTCATTTTTAACAAAGGCATGTGGGAACATGGCATGTTTATTATTTGGATTAATGGAGAAAAACTATTCATTGCAGAAAAACTATTCATTGCAGTAATTGGAGTAATTGCCCGGAACTCCTGTGAAAAATCACCTAACATTTCCAGACTGGCAACTGTTAATGACCTTCTTTCTCGTTTGTTTGTTTAAGGCTGTTAGCGTTGGCGAGGTTCTACTGAAGAAATTTCTTGATTTTACATAATGGGCAAAAGTCAAGCTGAAGTGAAACTAAACAAAGTTTCCCAAAAAGAAAATTAATTTCTAGCTTAACAAGTGAGGGATTGACTTTTTCTCATAAGGTTGGCTGGTTGGTTTGGATGGTTTTCATTTTAACAAATGAAATTCTCTGAAATCTTCTTTTTCTCTATTTACTCAGCCTGATACCAAAATGTCTTTTATAATCTTTAGCATTTCAGTCTGACAAAAAACCTAAAACAAAAGCAATATTTAAGGAGGTATATTTTCCAGCACTATAAATATCTATTCACCGATGCCTTTAGCTGCTGCTGAAGCAAAAATAATGAAGGTGGCGCAGGCGAGTGAAGCAAAGTCAAATCTGTTTGGCTCCGTTTCAGGGGCCCCTGGATGGAGGCACTGCAAACACCTCCAGCTACATGGCAACACGGTACACGGTGTTCTGACAAGCCGATAATAATGTAAATAAGGAAAGCTCAGCTTGACCCAACGAGAAGGGTGTTGCTGTTGATAATATAATTTGTTTATGTGTTATTAGGAACTCATCTGGACATGTGACGGCCATATCAAGCAGCAGGATATTCTTAGGGAGTTAACAATTAACTTTGGTGTGGACCTTTGCAACGTTGCAGGTTTTGTATGCGAATAAAAAAACTTTACCACGCACTAAAATCAATAAGAAACATGCGCAAAATATGTCCCGTTAGTGCATTTTGTGTGCAACTTGCCCAAAAATGCAAATTATGCATATCGAGCATAAGTGAATTGAGCAGTTAAACAACAGCATATTATGATATTAAAATAGTGAGACTGGCTGCGATAGGAGTTCTTTAATCTTTCAAAGATAAGCTTCACTTGGTCAAAACAACTAATCTGTAATAATAATAATAACAATGGGGAATCTCGTTGAAATAAGGAATGAATATCAAGATCAAACTTTGTCGTAAAACATGTAAGTAAAATATGAACCTGCGATTTTATTGCAACATCAGCTTCAAAACTGTCCATCAGAATTGTAATAAAAATATAATTGAAGGTGTGATAAGCCTATCTCAGATGCATAAAGAGGAGCATGTGTAACAGCTTAAGTTCTGTTAAACATTACTAACACAAAAATATATTATTATTATTATTTTTAAAACTTCTAGGTAAAAACACAGATAATTAAAAACCATAATGTAAAATCTAAAAAAGGGTTTATCGTGCAGTCCCCAAAACAAAACGAACAAAAACAAATCTTATTAGTCTTACAGAACAGAATAGACTACATCTATTATACGGTGTAACTTTAAGTTTGCCTACCTGCGGTGCAGCGGAGCAGATGAGTGTGTTGGCCCGCTGCTCTTCAGCTCAGGAGTCCGGGGAGACTGAAAGCACGACTCGGCCTGAGGCTCATCTGAGCGTGTCTGTTTTGTTTTTTTAAAACATAAGGGAAGGTCAGCAGGTCGAGTCCGACGCAGTGAATCATTGATGAAAAGTTACAGAGTTTAGAAAGGGGCGAGGCGAAGTCTTCAGAGAAAACAGATCAACGCTTCCTAAGGCTGCGGATGGATTTCAAAATAAGAGGTCCGCAGCGCCATAGCCTGATTGTCAACAACAACAAAATATAAACAAATATGTTTGTTTTTTGGGAAAAGAAATCAAATTACATGAAATCAAAAAAAATTAAAAGCACTCTGTCAACGTTTTGTTATCAAAAAAATATTTATGTAGCTATTTAACTGTTTTTAAAATGACCCAAATCTACGCATTAAGTAGTTTTGAAATAATAAAATTAAATCTAATTAAAATGTCCAAAACACAATTTAGGTCCTGGCGAAAACTGCATTAATTCCAGCAAAGTGCATCTGTGACATATTCTTTTAGACTGAGCTATTTTTAAGGAATGTCATTATTAAAATAATAAGGTTGCAACTTGAGACGGCACCTATAATGTAGATTCCAGATTTTCTTTAGTATTCTTATTATATTTAAATTTCTGACTTTGAAAGAAATAATAAAAATATTTATAAATTACAATTTTATAAATATATATATTTTTAAATTATATATATGTTTTTTAATCTTCTTGAATTTTAATGTTCCAGGAAATCATGATAGACACAATCTCTGAGATCTGATAATTGAAAACAATAACTTGAAGGGGGAACAGTTTCTGGCCTTTTAAGCGGGTACACTTTAAAAAGGTCATCAATGAAATAAAGTCACACTCGAAGATGAAAATCTACGTATTTATCTTAGAGCCTTTTGTTTGGCCCTCTTCCTGTGTGAAGCACCTGGCACACCGACAGCGTTTGGTCTGCGGCATGGCTGGTTTATCAGCACCGTCCTGGATGCCGCTGTGGAACAAAACGATAAGCAGTGAAGACCAAAAGGGCGTGGAAGGAGTTGTCACCATCCACAGCCAAATGTTGACGACAATACGGCCAATAGGGGGATACGATGCACGCAAACTCAGTTTATAGTCAATAGTATTCTGGACACAAACCGGCGCGAGGAAAGGAAGTGCTATTCCTCAAGACTCAAACGAGACAAGAAAATGAGAATAGACAAGACAGGGTTGGATGTTTATTATTGTGTATGTATTGAATGGCGTTTGTGACTCAAGATTATCTTCATTTGCTTCCACGCGCACACGCTCACGCACGCACACACACACACACGCAGACATACATACAGAAATCCCACCAGAGAGACAAACAGATACTCCGAAAGCCCTTAAAACATAAAACTCTTTTCACACAATTTCAACCTCATACAGTGTTTCAGCCAACCTCTGACACAAAATGTAAACATATGCGCACTCTGAACGGAGTGCCAACCACAAGTAAACTTGTTAAGATACCAAACATATGTTTATAGTGCTAAATGTGGATTTCTGCACTCTCTAGTGACGGCTTATGGTACTGTTATTATACCGTCCAGATTTTACAATTGTGCTAAAACGCGGATTTGTTTTTCGTTTTTCCATTAGGAAAAAATAAGTTCAGATATTTTTTTTTTCAAGTAGAGATATAAAGTCAAAGACTGTGCTGTTTTCTAACTCTCAATGGAGACATTTAGGTACAAATAACTTGAACTTCTAATTATAAGTAATACTTGAGTTTCTCTGTGCATGAAACAGACTGACTAAAGTAGCTTATTTGTATTCTTTATTTTATACTGTTACCAAGCAACAGTTAGGCATCTGTTTTTAAGCAGACCCCTTTTGTGAATTTATTATTGCACAAAATGTGAAGCTTGCAGAGGCCTCACTATCCGGCCTCATTTACTGCAGTTAACACCTCCTTCTTACTTTTTCTACCCACGTTTTAGACTCTCCACTTCTCCCATCTCTTTCAGTTTTCTTTCTTTCATTTTATACAAGTATAATGATTCAGGTGTTTCGTCTGCGTCGTTGTATTTTATTTTAAACCGCGCCCCTCTTTTTCTTGCCTCTGTTCAAATCTGGATTCCACGTAAACTTTTCGATTGCAATACTTTCTACTAAACCCAGCTATTGTGTCGAATGTCGAATTTGACCTCTCGTACAGGAAGTCGCTGTTTGTCTCTAGTGCTGGCTTAACAATACTGTCATCAAAACACTTCAGCTTTTTTTTTTTTTTCCCCCCCATTCATAGCCAAAACTGAAGTTTAGCTTGAAAAGCTGTGCAGACTTCAAGTTTTAGCCAAACACGCCACAGACGACAACTCTGTGACGCAGATGTCTTAGTGTTTGGCAACAACCGACCAAAGAAATTTAGCAAAACTACCTTTTTCAACCAATTTTTCTAAACATCTCAGGATTCCTCCGTCGGCTGTACAAATGATCTCCATTTATCCAACCTTCTCAGCTTTGCTTCTCTCCGATCTACTCCCGTCTCCCCCTTTTTTCCCATCCCTCTCTCTGATGGGCACAAGACACCAAACACATGGAAAAACGTATTCAGGGTTCCTCTCTGGCCCTGCTACAGAATGGATTTGGCACACGATGATCGACGCCTCGCTCCGGTGAGTGGAGGTGATATCACTTGAGCCCCTCGTCTGTGGTTTTGAACATGAGGATGGCGTTGGAGATCTTGAGGGCGGGCCCCAGCTTGATGCTCATTATCTTCACGATGTCGGTCTGGGTGAGCAGCAGCAAAGCTTCCCCGTCAATCATCTGGAGAAACACGGGCAGAAGTTAATGACAGGGTTTGTTTGCCGACAGTAGAGATCGGTGCGTCTTTTGTTTTGTTTTTTGTTTTTTATCATTTGGCGGTCGTACCTCCTCTTTGAAGAGGCGAGCCTGTTCTTCGCAGCCAATCAAATTCTGGACGAACCTGAAGACCTGCAGAGAACCACCGAAGACGTTCCGAACGATCAAAACAGAGACAGTAATGACTCCATGAGAAGAAAGGTGAGCTGTGACGTTGGCCGACCTCATCGACGCTCCATGCTGCCACCTGGCTGGCATGGATGCCCTGAACGCCGGGCAGCAGCTTACAGTGCTGCTCCCAGCAGAGAGACAGAGTCCGGTCGGACTGACCGGTCAGAGCCGACATGAACAGGGACGGGTACACTCCCTCTGAGGACATGTCTGGACAAAAAGAACAGGAAATGGACTGGGGACTAAAACAAGCTACATGGGTAAAAAAAAATGGCTCAACAGGAACAAGGTTAAAGATTTTAAAAATAAACATAAATCCTTTGACAAAAGGAAAAATGCTATCTTTGGTTTATCCCCTGTTCTGGTGTCTAATTAATTCAGTTTTAGAGACATCTGTCCAATGATGCTTATACTGCTGTTCATCTCACACGTAGAAACAACAGACAAATCCTTACTCTGGTAGTCCCTCTGTTGGTTCTTTCTGTATTTGGGCGGACGGCCAATCCTTAAGACAAGAAAATATCCTGGTGACACTCGAAGAAAACTTCCAGTCATTAGAAGCACAAATATTTATGCGTACGGGTTTCTACCTGCCACGGTAATGAGTTTTCTTAGTCCTCTGGCCGATGAAGAGGTTTCTCTTGCACTCGGAGTCCGACAGGTCGGCCTTCAGCCTTCCCTGGTTGCGCTCGGCCAATGGGCAGCCAGATATGCAATGATGGGCCGTGAACCGACCGGTCACGTGACCTGAACCATCACAACCTGGAGTTGGGCACTTCCTGTTTCAAAGACAGAGCCCCAAATGAAAATCTGGAAACAGAACAGTTAAAGGACTTGCTACATAAATTACAGGTTTTTTTTTTTCATCATTTCAGTTTCCACATCTAGACACTTAATGATTGGTTATGAATAAATTTTTCATATGCTGACATTTTTAGATTTTACAATAGAAAGAAATGGTTCCAGTGTTGGATATAAATATAATAAATATATTTATGCTTCAATTTTAATTGGTAGCATTCAAACAGATCAATTCTTACTTTTATCAGCTCAACAATTTGCTCTAGATTCTTGTTTTTCTTCAGTGATGCGTTGTTATGCTTCAGCTCAAAGCAAACAGTTTGTTATATGACTAGATGAGCTCATTTCTCACCTGTTGTGGAAACTGTACTTGTTGGTTCTGGGGTGGCTGATGGGTTTGCAAGGGACCGTGGTGGGGTAGGTGTTCTGACCCATAGCAGGAGGCTCTCTCACACCTAAATGTTTACAAAAAAAAAAACATGGTTAATAACCACATAAACAGTGAACAAACATGGTATTATCCTAAATCCTGTAAAGATCAATTTTCATCATTGCAGAGTTCTTCTGTCTTTGCCTTTAAAAAAAAACAAACAAAAAAAACAAACAAAAAAAAACTTCTAAATATTTCAGGTCATCAATTTAATCCTAAAAATAGAAGCTGGGTGAAAACAAAATGCAGTTTTCACATGTGAAAAAGTAAATCTAAACATACTAACTGGTAACAAATATGTGTGAGATCTCGCAATAAGGTATTTACGTCACTGAGGAGGAGTTTTGGCCCACTTTGTTTTCCAGATTTGGGTTAATTCTGCCACGTAGCAGGATTCTGGATGACCTTCTTAGGTCACATTAATCCCAACCACTTCTCACTTAACTTTATGATCATGAACCAATAGCTGAACTTTTTGCTTCAGGGTTTTCTTCTTTAAAGTTTCAGTTACAGCAAATAATGCAGCAAAGCAACTCCAGTTTAACACTGTCCTCACCGTGTTAAACCGTCTTCAACGTCCCTTTATCTAAAATGCTTCAGTTTGTTTTTCACTAAGTGTTAGATAGTTTTTCTATGTGCAGACAACAGCTCTCACTGTAGCTCACTGCAGACTCTGAGCCTTAGAAACGGCTTTGTAACACGACGATCTAAATTACGTTGTTTCTCATCCATGACTGAAACTTTTTGTGTTGCTTTTGAGATGTTTTGGTCTGCTTCATCTTGTCAGTTTATTTTTAATTTGCATCTTCACTTTACAAGTCTGGCTGTAATCAAACTTAAACTTAAGACTTAAAAAGGAGGAGTGGTTTGGAAAACTATTTCCCTTAATAAATGTAGTCGTAATTTGAGAATCACTTTTTGTATGATCTTTACCTAATTTCTTCACATAAGCATTTAAGAGGCAAAAAAAAAAAAAAACGTGAAAAGGGAAGAAATCTGGAAGGATACAGTACTAGATAGAAACGAACAAGCTTTCAAAGCAACGCAGAGTCGTAAGTTCCCGTTGTTACCATGCGGCTGCTGACTTTTAGCGTCGCGAGGAGGAACTTTCAGAGGGTGGCCAGTCGCTTCGCACCAGCCTGCTGGGTGGATGTCTGGGTGATCTGAGTCCATCCACTCGTCGTAGACGTGACTCCAACCATCATAATGCACCTGGGAAAGGAGAAACCAACAGAAATGAAGTCACGAGACAAACACTCAAAACGAGCCTGAAACGTCGACTGCAAACTGTTATGTCAAATAGATCGTTTATAAAATCACACAGACGCACTACTCAGACGAAGAGTGCTACCTTAATGCGATGAGTCTCCACTTCTTCCACTGTCGCCACTCTGATCAGACCAGGACTTCTCTTGTCCACGGCCTCCAGTTTCATCTGAGGCTGGAAGCTGTGAGGCGGCCTCTGCAAAACGAGCAAACTTACAGCAAACACATCAAACGTATTCTAAAACGTAGAAGAAAAAAAATAAGAAAAACACTTGTTGTTTTTCTTAACATTCTCACCACTTTAAAGGCGTCGGCAGCCACAGCCTTGGAGCCGGTCTCCTCCAGGTACCGAGACCAGGAAAACTGCCCGGGATCGGGGTAATCTGGTGCAGCAGAAAACACTTTTTATGGTGTGAATATGTACTTTTCACTTCCTGCCAACAACAACTGTTCAACAACTGCGAACAAAGCATGTCCAAAGTTCATATTAAGACCTCGTGATATTTTAATTAGAACTTCTTAGAGCATACATGGGGGAAAAAAACATAAGAAAATAATGTCTAGGTGTAAAACGGATTTAAACCACATTTTCAGAAATCAGATCAGGTGCTTCATTTATGAAAATAAAATGTGGACAAGAACAATGCAAAGAACATGAAGGATGGATAGATGTGGTTATTTTGGGTATTTGAAAATAGATGTAATTATTACTGGTAATATTGTGCTGGTCACCTTGGGGCGGCGTTAGCGGAAGGTTCCTCTCCTGACACCAACCAACAGGATGGATGTACGGGCTGCTGGCATCACACCTGCACAGGTTAAAATCAGAAAAAACAAAAATGAGTTGCTAATATAAGAGAAGGAATTGTAAAAAAATTATTCACTGGGATTGCATAACCAAACAGAAGACAAAAAGGCCAAGATGACCAGCAGAGTCCAAGAGCTCACCAGTAGTCGTACGTATCATCCCAGTTGTCAAAATGAACCAGGAAGCGGTCGTCGACCACGTCCGTGACGGTTGCCACGCAGATGAGTGAGGGATTCATCCGGTCGACGGCTTCCAGCTTCATTCCTGTCTCAAAACCGCACTTTACATCCATCTGAGCAACGAGGGCGAAGAACAGGAAGGTATCGGTAAGTGTTGTTCAACTTACAGACAAACACGTCGGGATTAACTAAGACAAAATAAAAACTGCAAAGTAAGGGCTTCTGATGTAGAGATTTCTTTCTTATTTCAAGCAACACATTCTCTCTAAATTCCACAAACATTTATTGAACTAAGAAATGCATAACAAAAGCACAATTCAGTTTCCTGGCGCTGAACCTGTCGGCTCCTGGTGCTTGCGCAGCAGGAATCATACTGTGGAGTGGCACTTACCCGCCCAGGACTGGCAAAAAGTTCTTTGGGAGCAACTTGAGCTTTAGTCATCCTCAGATAGTTGGTCCATGTGAACTCCTCCTCCTTACAGCCTGCAGAAACAACACGGAGACAGGGACCTTGAGAAGTAGTTATCCTGTTTTTGTTTACTCTGTAGCACGGCACTGCTTCTTTATGCAAATTACTATAAAACATTATTTTTATACCTTTAAGCTGAAGGAATGGACAAGTACCAACAGAGAAATATCAGCAACTGCTTTGCTAGCACTCACCACACAAAAGTATATTTATTCCCTGCCTTTAATTACTGGGGGAAAAAAATCCTTATGTATTCATTTCAGTTAATTGTTTTTCTTCTTTTTTAATTAGTTGTGTAGAGCCCAAATATGGCTCCAATAGAAAAAAAATACATAAATATCGACAAAAGGCTGCACATTTTGGCTAAACATTAAAAAAAAATGAGAAAACTTTTTTTTTTTACAACTGAATTATTTGGTCAAAATACAAAAGAAACCAAAAGATTAAAAATAAAAATGGGGCGTGAAATTTTGTTTCGGTGGACTGATAAGGTTTACAGACGCCGTGACCTCTGACCTTTTGGAGTGTGCAGCTTGTGTCCAGTGCTCTCGCACCAGCCTGCCGGGTGGATGTCGGGAGAGTTGGCGTTCACCCAGAAGTCGTGGCAGTCAGAGTAACCATCAAAATGGAGCCGCAGCCGGTAACCGCACACCTGCAGCGCGACCCACACGTTAGAGCGGCAAAAACCCGGAGGAGGCCGCCTGACCACACATGGCTCACCTCAGCCACGGTCAGGACGAAGTACATGGAAGGATGCTGCGGGTCAATGCCTTCCAGCTTCATCCCCTGCTTGAAGCCGTTCTTCACAGTGGGGACGCTCTGCGCCTGAACAGCACAGATAAAAAATATACAGATGAAGATTAAATTGTTGGTTCCCCTGAAAAAAAAATGCACTGAAAACCTTTAAATATGTTTTCATCTCACGCTGAACGCTTTAGAAAGATGCAACCTGCCCCGCTTTTTCGGCAGGAGGGAAAAAAAATCGGAACAATCCCATTTAAAAAAACGCATCTAAAGCATTTTAGTTATTGTGAGTTAATGTTTCTAGGAGATTTGGATTAGAAATCCATGACTTTCTGTTTCTCGGTGCTTGAAATAAGAGACGATTCAGAGGTCAAATTTCTCCAAGCTGTCTGCCGCTCGGCTGGAAGAGGAACTAAATTATCTTTCCATCAGACACAATGAAGGGGATAGAGAAGGAAGTAGAGAAAAGTCTCTACAGTCTTCTGTCATTTTAAACGTCAAACTTTTTCAAATTCTTGCATTTAACACTAAAGTTCTTATGTCTGGCAGATTGGGTTTTAATGTCAATTTCATTCAACCAACAGATTTATTTCTGAAAGGCAATGACACAGGCGTCTTCATAAAATGTTAAAAGATTATTAGTTTTCTAAAAACAACAACAAAACCTGAAAATGTTTTCATTTATTCCCACTGATATTTTGTTGATTTATCTTTAGTGATAACCTCAAACTCCTGTGTATGTAAAAGTCTTTACCTGCAGAACAGAAACTCAACTTTCATAATTTTACATCAAACCACAGGCAGTTTCTCAAGAGACATCAACTATGAACACTATGTTTATTCAAGTTGATTGTTTTGGAGGGATTTATTTAAATATAATTGTTTTTAATAAGCCTTTTGATGTGACTTAGAATTATAAAAGTTATAGTTCATGGCACTTAACAATACTTTATACTTTTTTCTATACAATTAAAGTAATAAAAATAAAGAAACAACTCTGACTGCTGCAGAACTGCAGGAGAGAGTGAATCAGATTGGATTACATTTGATGCTATCGACATGCCAGCTGGTTGCTTAGCAGCTGCAGGGTGAGAACTCTGCATCGTCCTTGTCCAAACACACACATATGGACACACACTTACACACACCAGGACGTTTAAAAACAGACTAAAAACACAAAATGCAAACACGTTCTCTTTAAAAAATAAACCCCCTCAAACTCCAGAGAAATATGATGTAAGATAAATCTAAAAGGTAAATATTTTTCCTATATGTCGTCTTATTCTTGGATGATTTGCTTTATTATATTTATGCTACAAGTTATAAAAAGAAAGGGAAGGATACCTCATGGAAGAGCTTGTTGGGAGCAGCAACAGATTTGGTTTCCTCCAGATACTGAGTCCAGGTCCATTGTTCAGTTTTACTGTCTCCACCTTCTCGAAACAAAATAAATCAAGAGTATTTCTTTATGAGATAAAGCTTTTGTTAAAGGAATAAAATGAAACTACTGACAGAGAAGAATAATAGTTATAATTAAATATTGACTGGAATGGAAGAAGGCCGAAAAAGCGAAGGAGTCAGCTCTAAAAATCTTGAGATTAACAAATTATTATCCGTTATTTTATTCATCACATCACATTGCAAATTTAAAATTTAAATCCAGCATTTTCAAGCACGTGAATGGGAAAAGGAAACAATAACCTCCTCTGATGAGTCGACCATCTGCTTTAGAATAATCCATCTTCTCATCCTAGAAAATATGTTTGAAATGAATTAGAAACAGAAATTCTCTTATAGGAAAGAAAAAAAGATATTTTATCTGAAAGAACATCTTGAAACTGAAACCTATCAAATCCCACAAGAAGCAGCAGCTTCACACTAAATGAAGAGAAAACACAGAGCGAAGTGCCGTCCCACCGTTCCCTCCATGTCGGAGTCTTCCTCGGACGGACTCAAGTACTCCTTCCTCTTCCTCTTCCTCATGGGTTTCAGGTGGTCTGGGTTCAGAGAGGAGACCCTCCCACCTGCAGGCACCTTCTCCACACTGACGCTTCTCCTGAGACAAATGAGAAATGCGATGCAAAAAAACATCTCACTTCCCTTCAGGAAACGAAATGAGTTGCGCTGTTTTGTACTGAATTCAAATTTGACCAAAATGTGCTGAACTCGTTGATCGAATGCGATACGCTGAAAGAAAATTAGTTTGAACTGAATGTGTTTGGTTGATTAGAACTGATTTAACTGGGTCAAAATGAATTAAATTTGATTAAATATGAATTTGAATCATGAGACCAAAAACACTCAAAGTTTGTTTTGTAAGCATACTTGTCCGAGACGGGGTCCCTGCGGAGCTCCTCTGCATAGCTCCTTTGTGCTCTTGGATCGTGGTTCTGTTGCTCCGGCCCCACCTGGGCCTCGAGTTTGACAGGAACCAGCCTCTCTGGCTCCACGGCAGCAGCAGCGACGGTGGCGGCGGCGGCGGCTCTCACGGTACCGACAGGGACAGACACTTCTGGGGCTGAGAGGAATTAAAAATTCATATCCAGTTCACGGAAAACCGCATTTGTCTTGTTACTGCCGAACGACGTTGTGGGCATGCAGCTGCAGCCTCTTGACTTCTCCACAGGAGCTCTGCTGCAGCTCGTGTAATTGTTGCTCATCTGCGCTCCATTCAGCGCGCGCACAGTAGGATCACTGAACGGAGAAAGTATTATACGTATGCAGGAAGCAGCAGTGTGTCGGTGTAACCAGTCCGGCGGCAAAATGAAATACACTTAGCGGTATTTAATGCTGCTTGGCTCAGTGACATAACCCCATATTTAAATGATTTTGCAGCTCATTTTCTGCTGTTTAGCTCCAGAAACCAATCAGAACTATCTCTAAATATAAAATTAGTCAAATATGAGCAACATTAAATCTATTCAGTTTTATGGTTCAATCAGCTAGTTTTAACAGTAAGGCTGAGGCAGCATCCCGTTCACAGCAACCAGCTGGACGAATCACTAAATGGCTATTTTACTGCTTCACAAGCATTTAGACAATATTTACCAAATTCAATTCAAAATGTAAAATGCCTAGACTGGTCATACCTCCAGCAGGAACGTTCAACACAGGTTAAAACGTCATTTTAAACTACGGTTATGATCTGTGAAAGCTGTAATGCTTTTGTGGAAATATAAAAAAGTGAACAATTGTCTTGATATTTTTGATATTTACACCAATGAAAACTTTATTTTATAAACTGGATAAAGTTCAACTAGATTACTCTTCATGCATTACAGGCCTTTTAATGGTCTGCGAAATTTTATTCTAATTGTAAAATATCTTTTTGAGCATTTATGTCAAAAATGCTGAGTTTGCACTCTGGATTAGTCAAACATAATAAAGGGTTGTCCTGGTTGTAATATCTGGGTCGTTTTTATTCTTATACGGTGTAAAAAGTGAAGCGTTTTCATTAAAATGCTGTATTTTGTCTTTGTTTCCAGTGGTTTGGTGACTCTACCTGGTTTGTTTGGCGGGCTTTCTGCCTCGATGGATCGTCCAGAAGTCCCTGCTGCTGGGTCGGTGGGGCCGCTGGTGGCCCCTGGGGTTATCAGCGTGCTCAGAGTGCCTACATCGCTCACGCAGAACTGCAACATGCACAGAAGAGGGCCCGTTTGTGAAAATGAGTCAGACTTTCGGCCTCTGATGCAGTCACAGGATGTGTAAAAACTATGTCTGATATAATTCTGGCTCTTTCTGCTCCACAAAAAGATTAGATGAATCGCATTATGTAGAAAAGCAGCTAACTTCTGTTTCTGTTTCTCTGCGCACTGAACACTTCAAAGCATCAAATCAGAAATAGGAGCTCACCTTGAGGTTGCTACTGGGCAGAATGGCCATCCCCTCCTTCCACTCGAGGACATGGACGATGCTACAAGCCCCCCCAACCTGTGCTGTCAGGGTGGGAGCAGCTATCTCATTTGGTCTGCTGCCTTTTCCTGGGTTTGCCACGGCGAGGGCTTGAGTCAGTTCCACTTTCTGGTGACCAGGAGGAGCTGCAGGAAACACAACGTGCATCCCTTGATCGTTTCTTACCGCGATCAATGAAAGAAACTGTTTGACGTCAGCTCAGAAAAAGGAATATCTCTATTAGCTAAGATAGAGGTAATTACATCATGTGTCATACATGTAATTTTAAAGAACCTGGGACGCAACCATGTAAACTCAATTTACAGACCCCAATATCAAGACCTCTATCAATTACTCTCAAAATGCAATCTTCTTTCCTGAAGATTAATTTTTCCATTCATCTCAGTTTTCCATGGCCATGTGAAAACAAAAATAAAACTCTGTTCATTTTACATGACAAACAGGTACTATTTAAATCCACTTTAACTTTATTTCATATGTTTCAGTAACAACAGTAATAGTCCAACTGGTCTAATAGTGCAATTCCAAGCCAATATAATTATTAAAAAGTTACCTAAAACAATAGATTACAATTTTAATAGATTTTTCTATTAGAAAATCTAATAGATTTTTTTTCTTCTTTTTATTATTTTTGCTTTGTTGTTATCCTGAAATGTTTCAGATTATCAACAATTCAGATGAATCAGAAACTTGTAATAAGTGTTTTAAATCACTGTGGAGGATTTTTTTATTATTTTTTTTTCCTGCTCTTCTTTGCAGAATTGCCTAAATTCAGCCACGCTGAACAGTCTGCTTCGGGTCACACCACCACATCTAAGGTCCAGACTTTATCTAGGCCACTGCATTTTAGGAGATGATTAGAAATGGAGTTCAGATCATCCTGTTGTTACATAACATAAACGTGCTTGATTTTAAAACAGAAACTGACACCTAAAATATGTGACAGAGTGTTATTGTTTCTGGATATGGATAAATAATTTAAAATAAATCAACTTGCTGTTTTAGGGAGGAAGGTAGACGTGATCAGTGAAACTACACAGATCCAAAAGGGATCTACTGACCTTGTTAACTGCATGGTTCTAAAACTGTAACAAGAAGCACTTGGGCCTATTGGGCTGCTGTGATTTGTAGTCAGGGTCATTTTTTGCAGAATTACTTGCAATATAAATACAAATCGACTTATTTAAATGTAGCAATAAAAAGCCCCAAGTTCAGAGGAGATCGTTTCAAGAACTTTTCACAAACTGAAGGAAGTGCTGGTGGCGGCTAACGCTGCGTTTTCCTTTAACATGTTCCATAAAATGGCTGTTGTGCTTCTCTAACAACGTAAGAACCAAGCAGCATGAGTTAGCTGAACTAAAACACTAACTGCAGCTTATTAATGTGTCATTATACCTGGCAAGAGGAGAGCTGTGGTGGTGGTGGCGTGGGGCATGGCGCGTGCTTTCTTGGTGACATTGTCGCAGATGAGGATGGTCTCGCCGGCAGGGGAGGGCGACGGGTCAGTGGTTGTGCCGTCAGCTTCTTTGGATTGAGCGTCCATGTTTACTTTGCCACTCATATTGGTGGCTCCCTGTTTCCTGTGTTGGACCGCTGGAAAGCCAATAAACAAAAAAGTAAAAAAAATAAAAATACTAAGAGGTTTACAATGACTTGCAAATTTATTTATTTTTTTATTCTGAAAAAGTTTCAAAGCACTCAGGTTTCCAAAGGTTCAGTCCGATTGGAAATCTCTAAGAATCAGATTCCAAGTCCTTTGTGGTAATGGATTGAGCTGCAGGGTTATAATTTTACCTAACCATATCACTGATCCATTAACTGTTTTCTTTGGTTCACGCGATGTTGTTTGTCCACTGAGGTTCCCAAGCAAGCCTCAAAAAACCTCGCAGAGCAAATCTGTCTCATTACACACAACTAGATGACTTCTGAAGTGAGTTGGCTTCACTGGATTGCATTTAGGGGCATCAGAGCAAAAAAAAGGGGCTGCATTCAAATTCATGCCACACTTTTTAGATTTATGTGAAACATGCCTTAGAGATAATTTTCCTTACACTTCACAAATTATCCACTACTTTATGTTGGATGTTTGTCAATTTTTTAAAAATGTCAAGGAGTATTAATACGGAATATCATGTTTAACCAAAAGAAAATATATCATTTTTGTTCCCTGTTTTACTTTTTAAGGGTTTGTTGACCTTAATCTATGTTACAGACTGTCTAAAGATTGGGTTAGATTTGATGCCAAAACTGTCTGTTTACAGAAGCAACATTTATTACAAAATAAAAATTAGCCCAGAAATAACGGTTCAATAATAAATAAATAAATAAATAAATAAATAAATAAATAAATAAATAAATAAATAAATAAAAATAACATAGTGGAACGCTGAATTTACTTACATAAAACTACAAAACAGCTACGGCCATAATGACTTCTTCCAAACAACCATCCATTACATCCAATGAAATAAGGCAACAATGGTGACACGCCAATATTTACGCACAAGCTTTCAAGTTCACACACACACATACACAAAAATACAGCATTTCAGTTAAAATGGCGGAGGTTCTGAAATCCACAAACCAAAAAATTGTGGAAAACCAAAACACTAAGTCCTTTAAAACCCACAGTTATATACAAAAAAGAACCTACCAATTTCGCCATAAGCATCTATAATGAATTAGTATTATCTTACCCATACAACGTTAAGCATGTCGGACACCGTAGTAACAAAAATGCAGCAGCCTAGTTTTATTATTTTAAAGACTAAGTCTTCAGCGGTAATTAATCAGATAATTGTTTCCCCCCCCTCTTATATCGAAAAGGCTTCTGGTTGAATACATCCATACCGTAAAAAAAAGGATGTACCTAATGGAGATTTTAAAAATAAAAAAAGCAAGCACACAAACCGGAGCCTGTTCTTAAGAGGCGAGGTGAATATTATCTCCTTCTCCGCTTTAAAATAGTTATAAATGTGAAAGTAAAGGCGTTGGCAACATTTAGGAAACTGACATTTGGCTTACCAGCGCTGCTTTCCTGCGGCTCCGGGGCTCAATTTGCGCATGCGTGCAGCTACCACACAGTAGCTGATCGCTTATTTATTTTCCTAACGACAGAAGGACTTCTTTAGCAAGCACTCCATTTTTAACACTTCAGTGAACATATTCGGGTTTATCAAGTAAACTGCATACCAGTCTGGATAGTCTATCTTTTTTAAATAGACATTTGAACATAGAACAGGATATTTTCACAGCCAGAGCCACTTTCAAGACAGACCACTTATATAATTAGCACGATATAGGTCACGTCAATACTGCAGTCAATTCTTTTTCTTTTTTCAATAAAGCACGTCACATGTTCTTTTTAAGATCTTTAATTGAACATACAATTTTAAAAAAACATTTCATTTAGTCATTGAGGGGAAAAATAAAATTGTTGGGACAAAAATTACGATGCTGCATTCAGCTCGTCATTTCGACACCAACAAAAATGCACAATATCCGAATTCAATTGTTTTAACCTGAATCACACCTCAAACCAGGGGGGATAGAAAGGAACAAGCGTGAAAAATAACCTGAATAATAAGGCAGTAACCAAACCGAAGCAGCTATTGTCAGGAAAGTATATCAGCATTATTGTCTACTCTCACTCAATTTAAACATTGCCTCAATATTTCTAAGAATTTAGGGGAAATGCATCCAAGCACAGCTTATGAACAATTTTATTTTTTTCAAAGGATAACCCAACTACAACGCAAGTTGTTCAAAAGTACAACAAACTTTTCACAATGCAATTAGGAAGTTTAATAGTACACGCTCTTGTGTCCTAAAAAAAAAAAAAGAAAAAAAAAGGCCAATAAGAAAAAAAAACTGCATCAGTATCAACTATTCACTCATAACTGTGCACTTCATAAAACTTAAAACAAAACAAAAAAAATCCTCATATAATCTGGGGAAAGTAAGAAAACGGCAAATTTACTGGTAACAGTGACCAAAGAATATTAACGTTGTTCGTACAAAGCCAGAAAAGACTTTATTGAAAACAGACTTAAAATAATTACCTGTGTGCTAGAAAATGAGTCTCAAGCAGAAGACTACTCAAAACTTAGGATCAGAAATCATCTTTTACATAGGCAGGTTTCCAAAAACAGCCCTGACAATGTGCATTTATTGATGGCATGTCAAAACAGCACAGTCTGAAGAGAAAAGGTAAGGAAGCAGAAGCCTGTGACACCGCTCGTTATTTACAGCATTATAATAAAACACAAAAAAGAAAAAAAAAAGAAAAAAAAAAAAGGAGGGGAAAAACATTTTCCACATCTAATCTTGAGAGGCTGATCTAGATCGTGAACGAGACCTTGAGCGGGAGACTGAGCGGGACGCTGAGCGCTTCTCTCTGGATTTAGATCGGCGTTCGTCTTCCTGTGGGGACGGGGAGCGGGACGCTGATTTGGCGGTGCGCTCCTCTTTCCCATTCTCTACAGGGGAAGCTGAACGGCTGCGGGACTTCTTGTTGTTGTCTTCACCAGCACCAACATCCATCTCCTTGGATCTGCTACGAGAATCCCGCTCCGACTTGACCTTAGAGCGGCTCTTGGAGCGGGACTTTGATTTCCGGTCGGCTGAACGGGAACGAGATTTCTGTGAGCGCGAGCGAGATTTGGACTTGTGGGACCCAGAACGAGATCTGTTGGTGCGAGAGCGCGATTTCCGTTCTCCCGACTTGGAACGAGACTTCCTCTCAGACCTCGAGCGAGAATGATGCCTTCTCTTGTTGCTACGGGAACGGGACCTAATGGGGAGAAAAAATTATTTTGTGACATTTTGTAGAGATGCTCAGATTGTCAAAAACAAAAACTCTTACAGCTGACTCAAAACATTTCAATCTGAACTCACCTGGAGTGAGATCTGGAGCGACTCCTTGAGCTCCTGTGGCTTCTGCTGCGGGAGCGGCGGCGACTTCGAGATCTGATGACAGAAGAGGAATCAAACACATGACATCTCAAGTTAAGTTTTTTATTTATTTATTTTATATCAGAAGCTTGTTTTCCAGAAGAAAAATTTTTAAAAATTTTTTTGAAATCCATGAGTAATCCCACCTGGAGCGGCTGCCAGAGTAAGACCTTCGTTTGCGGGGTCTGTCCTCCACCAATCGAATCTTTCGCCCGTTGATGTCTGTGCCGTCTAACTTGTCCATGGCCCGTTTCATGTCAGAGTGACTCCGGAACTCTATCACCCCTTCGTTGGTTCGCTCCTTGTGGGCGTCGGCATACGTCACCTCGCCTGCCTGACGCATGAAGTCCTTCACGAGACAGACACAAATGTAACGACGTGTTTAGAGTTTCAGCATTCAACGTTTGACGAAGTAAATAAGAGGAGGAAAAAAAAAAAAAAGGCTTACCTTGAGGTCCTGCCAGCTGCAGCGGCTCGACAGGTTTTCCACAATGAGGCGGTATTCTGTACGGACTGGAGGTCCATACTTGTCCCTTCCAGAGCGGCTTCTGCTGCTGCTGCTGCTGTAACCACTACCTTTAGAGACGACAGCACACACAAACATGCTTTAGAACGAACTAAAAGTGATACGGTCAAGAAAACTACTGGTCTGGACTACCGAATGAAAACAGGCCAGATCAAACTGGGGAATATATTCAAATAGGAGTCCCTCAGATCCCTATCTCCTTCACAGAGCTTCAGTTAAGAGATTTTAACAGCCACTGCAAAGACTCTTTAAAAGTCTGTAGCATTCACATTATAAAGATGCTTGCTGCTGCAAAGAACACCACTGATTCTAGTACCAGCAAAGCAAAGGCTTTTAACTAAAGTCTATATCTTATAGAAATGCTTTGGCTGGACAGTGATGTTCTTTCAGACCCTCTGAACCCTGTAACAAAAAGAGAGGCGGCATCCACATGGTATTTAGTCAAGGAGGCTGGCGAATTCAATTGAGTCTAAATGATACAATGACTTTTCTAAGCATTTCAAACTGGTACCTTGCCAGATGCTAGTCTGGTGCACCCTTCTTCCCAGTTTTGCACTTACATATTTTCTTTAGATTGTAAGTTGTTCAACTACAGCCGATCCAGTCATGTTTGCGGTCAACATAGAAACCAATGGCAATCCTCACCATCACCCCTGGTCTATTGGCAAAAGGCTGCTGTCATCATGGCTTCCGGTTAGGTCAGCCAAGGATCAAGGGGGCAAAGGTCACACACACATTGTAAGGTGAAAGCCAAGGCCAAACGGGACAGGCAGTCATCTTAGCCAGTCATCTTTAGCCTCAATGGACTCTCAGCCTCAGCCCGCAGCTGGACTCTTTCAAATTGAAACATCAAGGACTTTTGTTAATGTTTAATATATAGAAAAATATAGAGAAATGCCAAAGTTAGCAAATACACAAATTAACGAAAAAGTGTTAGTTAAGTCCTAACCTCCAAGAACAATGTACACTTGCTACATTGGTTTAAATAATGTAAATATGAAATAAATGAGTCAAAGAAATATTAGAAAGAATTTTAACTTACAAAATGGATTCTGTTTACACTATGAAGAGCACTATGGATCACCATACACCCTGACCTGCAGTTATTTGCTCGTTCCCATCAAGGAACCACTGTTTAATGCAGGGCGGCCCATGATCAGGGGGAGCAAAAACTCACAGGTCAGCGACTATTAATGAAACTGAAAACAACTTCAGAGTGGGGTGGGATTTGACCTAAATAAAAAAGAAAGAGCCAAAGAAAACTGTAATATGACCACAGATGAGTTTGGGGAAAACAAAGTATTTCGTCAAACTACTGCTTACAAATGTGAAGAAACTACATTTAAAAACTACAAATAGCTTTAGATATGTTTTTAAGAAAAGCATGCACAAAATGTGTGTATCCGAGGGCTCTTAATCAAGATTATTTACCTGGGAGAAAACATAAAATTAACAAATACGAGTCAACCAGAGAACAAATGTTCAACAAATTTAATTGATTTATAGCTAAAAACGGTTCTCTTCGTACTCTACACTGCAACCTCACCCTGAAGGGAAGGGGGAAAGAGAATATGATCTAATAGATGGCACTTACTGCGCCCTCCGCCCCAGTAACCCCCTCCGTAGCTATCTCGGTCTCGCCGCGGGCCACGGGCATGCTCAACGATCACTCGCTCTCCGCACAAATCCTTTCCGTTCAGCTCATACACGGCATCGTCGGCATCCCGGTTGTCTTCAAACTCCACGAATCCATAGCTGCAAGAAAGAATACGTTTCAAGTTAGGCTAGAGAACAACATTCCATCAAAAAAAAGCAATTCATTCAATTGGTCGACCGTTCGGTTAGCCATGCGGCTAGCTAGGCTAGCTAGGCCCACGCTAGCTCTCCAATGTAAAAAAATACAAAGCCGCCATGTTGGCCATGCGACATTTGCTACACGGAGTCGAAAATCAGTCAATAAACTTAAGTTTAACAATGCATTTTCGGTCAAAATCAGCACATAACCTTTTATGAAGCTAAATTTACCAACTGAAACAAAGAAATTTCGCGTTACAGCATGAACATTTCCTGCATTTACGTCGTTCAACATCAGCGGTTCCAAAGCTACGAGCAACGTTCGCATATTTAGCCAAAACTCACCCATTTTTCAAGTCGATTTCCATTAGTTTTCCATATCCGCTGAAAAATCGCTGAATGTCCTTTTCGCGGACGTGATAACTTAGACGTCCGATGTAGACTCGAGGCATGTTTATTTACTATTTCAGACAACGCTGTTCTAGACTGTTCCTCCGAACAACTCCAAGCGTTGATTCAGTTGCGTCAGTCACAACCTCCGTTACGACGGTTTCGCTCGAGGCCAAAGCCAGCCAATTAGAGTGAAGCTAAAGACTCGTACTTCCTGTACGGAATTTTCAAAATATATGACCAGATTTTTTTTCCCGATGTATTGGGTAGAAATTTATGCGATTCTCTAATTGAAACCGTTAAATGTTTATAAAAAGTGTTCCTTGCAGTGAATATTCAAACTTTAGAGATGTTAGAACAGGCCAGTCAATGTTAAGACCTAAATTCAATTGACATTCTGTAGCAACAATTGTTCAGGCTTTGTTCTGACAAATCTACTAGAACAGATAGAAATGTTATTCCTTTTATGTGCAAAGTTAGTAGATTTAAATCCCAAAAAATCTTGCACTTATAATTACAGCAAAATGCAAGTACTGACAAAATGGTGAATCACATGGCAGATCACATTTTGGACTTACATTAATAAATTTCTCCCTGCTCCCAGTTACACAGTGTTGCTTTATAACAGAAAATTCTAACAATAAGGTGTTATGAACACTGAAGCAATGGCTTGTTTCTTAATTGATTTCTGGTCTTTATATTGGTGTCATTCACACCCCAATGCCAATATGTTAAATGTTACCCCAAAGAAGTAAGTTGCCGTCTTTTGATTTGCAGCCCTTTTAAATACCTAAAATGCAATAAAAAAATAAAAAGTAATGACGAGGAGAGAGAGAACATTTTATTTCTGTAAAAACCCGGCTTTAAATTGAGTAGTCAGACCTAATCCACATTAGGCTTATAGAAAAGCAGAACCAACATCGTGTGGTCTGCAGTACACAAACTGACTTTATATTCCGGCTAAATTATGGAGTAAAACTCTGAACCAATTCTTAAAATATCAAACAGCAAGAAGAAACCTTGACATTTTTCTTATTTTGCTACAAACCCAAGTAAACAAGCTTTTTTTTCCTCAAAATTTTAATTTCAAATTGCTCAAATCAGGTTGATAAAAACATAGATCTAATCTTTAGAAATCCTCAATGCAACAAAAGTTCTCAGCTTTAGTTTCTTTGTTACAGCTTCAAAACAGTCATGTTCATCAGTTGGTTTTTTTTGAGTCCAAAATGTTTTAATTTTTTACTTTTGACAGTAAAGCCATTAGGAAGCCAGATTAAGACAATTTCTCACAAGTTTGGCGTAAACTATAAATGAATTACAGTCCTGTCGCTTAGGTCATTTGTTAAATTGGGAAGCTGCACAGAAACCTAAACGATTTTGTGACTTGGGCCAAAATACAAAGTGCAATGGCTTTCAGTCTAGCGATGAGCCGAAGAATATATAGAAAGACGTCAAAACTCTTATGTGGATCAGTGTAGTTTTAACACAATGCGACTCGCTGTGGTGTAAATGTAACCTTTTGTCTTCCTCTCTGGTATGTGTGAAGTGGGAGAGAAAAGAAAGAATTCAAGTTGTGGTCAATCAGGCTTTTCTTGAACAAAAAAAAAAAATCACAGCAAATGGAAAGAAAAAAAAGTTCTAAGAGCCAGAGGATTCATGGGCTAAACAACAAAACAAATTCATTCACTCCAATGATGTTTCCTGGTGAACATCACCTGTTTTACTTTACAGCACCTGAACCTTTTTCTGTCGCTTTTAGATGCATCTCTCACTCCCCCACGGGCCTGTACAGGCAAATGACAACTAAACAACGGCCAAACTCCCGCAGTTCGATTCAGAGAGTTCTTTAAGCAAAATCAATGAGGGCGTCTCGACCCCAGCTTCAGGGAAAAAAAGAGGTCGTTAGAAGAAGAGAGGGTGGGAGTGGGCCCAGGTTTCTTGGCCTTTCAGTTGGCTTTGGCGCGGAGCTGCGCCCTCTTGCCCGTCACAGCCTGGAAGCCAGTCTTGATGCTAGCGACGGAGCAGCGGGAGTGGCACGTCTCGCACTGCAGAAAGTAAAGACGAGTGTCCTTCTGCAGGATGGTCTCTGGAGAGCGGCAGGTGTGGCATGTCACGTATTCCTCTGCAGGAAAGAAAACATTAATTAAAAAAAAAAACACACACACACACACACATTTAGGACTTCAGGTCACATAGAGCTTCATTGAACAAGATGAGAAACTGACTAAATACTAAGGGGTGCTGTTGTGGCGCAGAAGTTAAGCACAAGTTCTCGATGCGGCCGTCCCAGGTTCGATTCCCGGCCTGGTGACCTTTGCTGCATGGCTTCCTTCTCTCTCTCCTTACCTACTTTACTGTCTTAGCACTTTCAAGTAAAGGCCACTAGAGCCAAAACCAGGCAACCTTGAGACTACATTACCCATAATCCAAATGCCACTGTAGCTTCACAGTTGCTTACGTTTGTAAATGAAATACGATTCAAGTTAGTTCAGTAGCAAATAGAGGCGCTTCCGACTTACTGATATATCTTCTCAACACATTTTCTATCTGTTTCTGTTGAAATCTGCCTTTGATCACAAGTTGGTTATTTCCATCTATAGAGCCGCTGTTAACAGACAAAAAGATACAAATGTTAAGTCCACACAAACACACCAGTGTCCGTGAAGAATTTTTAACATGTACAGTTTCACGGTACTGCTAAAAAAAATAAAAAATAAATAGATAACCACCACGTACCTTGTTCCCAGCTCAGCCAGCAGAAAAGCGAGAAGATGTTTAGGCTGACGATGCAACCTGGGAGGGAGAAGGAAGAAGCATGAGGCCCTCTGACGGGATTTTCACCAGCCTGGGTCAGTGAGGTGCAAACAACGAGGACGGCTGTTGTGACTCACAGTTTACAGATATCTGTGAAGTTGACAAAGGACGTTTTCTTGGTTCCCACTCGAACCACCTGAGGGGGCTTCATCACAAACTTCCTCTTCTCCCCGGCCACCATGTCAGGATTTTTCTCCCTCATGATGTTGAAAACTCTGTTTAGGAGCTGGGATAAAAAAAAACCCACCTCAAACATTTGTTCATAAGCATCATAACAGCTGGTTTTAAACGTGGATTCTGGGTTTAGTTCTGTCCTTTTCTTAGAAAAAAAAGCCACTGACTGAGATGTTGCATTCATTAAGACTGTGTAATTTGATCGTGTTTTTCCTCACGTGCAAAGCATTTCTGGCTGAGTCCTTCTGTTTTTATTAGTGTCTCTTTCTTAGACGCTATTCAGAAAGAAGCTGATGGAAATAATGTTGCTATCGACTGTGCGAACCCTTCATGCTCATCTTTCCAGTAAAAGGTATTCGATAGAAAGTATTCCTGCACAGGCCTGTCACTGTAACAAAGTTTGTCAGATGATAAATTATCCCAAACGTTATCGCGATAAATGATAATATTGTTGTTTCGAGACCATCGCAATGGAACAATAATGCAGGATCACAAAGATTAATAAGCTTTAAAATCTAATTAACATTTAACACTGGAACTGGAAGACATTTTAAATAGTCAAAATAAGCAAAGACAATTAATTATAAAGTCTCTGTAGATAAAATTGTCCGTCAAAAAAAAAAAAAAAAGGGTTAGAAGAGACCAAAGCAAAAGACGGAAGACTTTTGTCATCAAATTTTTGGTAGAAAAACGGAAAAAAAAAAAAAAAAGTTTTAATTTATCATGTGGATAATTAATTTATTCCTTATTATTCTTCTTTTCTGAAGGAAGGCCTCCTCGCTCAGCACTTTTACTTTCGGCTGCGTTTTTCTTTTCTAGGCGGTGCTGCGTGTACTCAACTTCTTTTTTTATTCTCTCAGAAAGTACGGCACGCTCAGTGCTTCTGCTTTTAGCTGTGAGCTGATGTTGCCATCACCTAGCCACACTATTCGATTGTCCTTCCACGTTCCTCTGCATTTCATCTCAGTGCTCAGTTGGCTGTGGCGTTCCCACGGAGCCCAATTTAGGAGGCGCTCCTCCCTGTCGTTGCTGTAACATGTTTGCTTTGAAGGAAGGGATTGATGCTAAGCCCACTGAAGCAATCGCCCGTGTGTCGTTTAGTTCCTGTGCCGTCTTACCTCGTCGTACGTGTAGTCTCTTTCCGTGCCGGCCCACGCTGGACCCGTGGAGGAAATGAACGAAATTCCGTCGTTGTTCTTACTGTCGTCGTCTTCCAGAGCTGCAGACACAACGTGCAAACCTTGTAAGACCGAGCAGCCCGCTTTAAGTCTTCAGAATTGAAGGAAAGCTGCCGTGGTCTGTACCGTCGTCTTTTTCCAAAGCCTCTCCCTCGTCGAAGTCGACTTTCTTCGGCTTCTTTTTTTTGCTGGGAAGCATCAAATCTAGGTTGTCCTCCTCTGGCGCCTCAGTTTGCTCCCCTTCGATTTTCAGCTCCTGGTTTTTTAAAATCAGTGAGAATTAAAACTTAGTTTTAAATGCAGGGTGAGAATAAGTACAATTAATAATAAAAAAGAAGGAAAGACAAAGGAGGTGGTAAAAAAGCAGTTCATAAGCGACTGACCTTTAATCCTTCTTCTACATCGTTCTCAAGCCCAAAATTCTTCTTCGGTTTCTTCTTCTTTTTCTTCTGGTTGAAGAAATTCAGGTCGTTCAAGTCATCGGACAGTTCTAGAACGATAGACAAACTCAGCTAAAAACAACAAAAACAAAAGAAAAACAGCCAAATCTATGTTTCATGAAGAGAACCGTTACATACAGCTGTGAAACGTAAAGCAACCTTCTTTCAAACCTTTTTTCCTGCCTTCATCTTCGTCTACATCCACCTCCTTGTCCTCCCCGACCTCTGGCTCGGCCTCCTTGACTTCCACCTCTTTCGCCTCTTCTCCTCCCACGCCCTCTCCTCCTTCCTCGTCCAGCATGAAGGGCTTCTTCTTCTTTTTCTTCTTCTTGGTCATGTTGGGGTCGAAAATCATCTGAAAAGTGGAGCGGACCCAAATTAGGCACAAAAGAATCCAAAAGAAATCTTGAGATTTCGAGTTTTCATGCCTTTGACTATCAATATAAAAGTGAGCGCATCATTACCTGGTTAAATGTCACTTTATTTCAAATATCCTTAGGATTTCAGACTTAAATTTCCAGAGGTCGTCGTTTTAAAGAACATTTTTATAGCATAATAATGAAGTTGAGTATTTCTAACCGGCAGATATTTCTAATCAGTCTTAAAGTACAGACTCTGCAAAAACAAAGAGGCGGACAGACGTTTGAATGGATGAATTGAAAGATGGACAGGCAGTTAGCTGCTGGATGGAGGGACGTATGAACAGAAAAACACATGATGAACAGATGGGTGGATGGAGAACTGAATAAACAAGTGGATGTGTCGCCAGAGGGATGGATGACAAACGAATCCGTAAAAGTTTTAAGATTGTGTCACAATCTAGAGTTAAAGGCAACAAGAAAGCGTCAAGCGGCAAGAATGTAAAGTAACATGTTATTGACTCAGTTTTGACCCCGTGGATTAACAGCTGCTACATTGATTTTGTCTGTTTTAGTCGAGTCAAAATGAGCTAAATCTGTGTAGCTGTTAGAAATGAACGGCTAGCAGCACCGCTTCTGCTTAGCTAGCCTCTTTACCCGCTCAGTTTGAGCGATACAATGGCAACGACACGGCGGATTTATTAGCTAAAATTAATTCCTGTCACCCACTCGGTGCGATAAACCCCAGCGCAACAGCGTATTTCGCTGCTTTTTCTTTTTTTTTTTTTTTTTTTTTTTTTTTTAAGGCGAACATGAGTCTGACTAGTCGGCCTTCTGCTAGCCCAGTTTGCACCAGCCATGTGTGAGCTGCCGTGGACAGGGAGGGGAGCAACACTGCCGAGGCCCAAAGTCATCGATAAGGACCGAGAAATCAACCATCTGATTCCTGCAAAGGTCCCGCACCGACACTGACTGAAGACCGAGTGGTCGGGGCTCTCTTACCTCGTCTCCCGACATGTTTGCGAATTGGACGACAGAGAATTTAGTCAACTTTTCTTATCCCACGATCACTTCCACACGTCTGCTCAGGGATATTTCTTGCATCAGCGCTGGGCACCGGTGCGCATGTGCGAAGTCGCCAAACCCTGACGTCACGGCAAGAGAGCGAGAGAGGAGCGTTCAAGATCAAAACGTTACAAAAGAAAAAAAGATCAAAAAGTTACACGGGATTCCTGTGTGTGCTTAGGATTTGTTGTTTTTTTTTTCAGGTCAGCAGAGCTATGTGTAAAAAAGATAAATGGATAAATAGATTTATGGACGGATGGGATGGATATATTCCATCCCATCATGGATATATCTTCCATTCACCACGGGGAAACCCCTGTGGTGAATATTGGCATTTCCAGACAATTACTATGTATCTGTCCATCAGTTCATACAAAAAAATAGGCCTATCCATCTATCCATCCATCCATCCATCCATCCATCTTCTTTTGCTTGTCCGGGGTGGGTCGTGGGGTCAGCAGTCTAAGTAGGGAGGCCAAGACTTCCCTCTGTCAGTCACTTGTTCCAGCTCCTCCGAGGGAATCCCAAGGCCAGCTGAGAAACACAGTCCCTTCTGCGTGTCCTGGGTCTTCCTGGGGCCTCCTCCTGATGGGACATGACCAGAACACCTCACTAGGGAGGCGTCCAGGAGGCATCCTAACCAGCCTTAATTGGCTCCTCTCGACATGAAGGAGCAGCGGCTCTACTCTGAGCCCCTCCTGGAGGACTGAGCTTCTCTCTCTAAGGGAGAGCCCAGATAACTTACGGAGAAAACTCATTTCGACTGATTGTAGCCTTGACCTCGTTCTTTTGGTCATGACCCAAAGCTCATGACCATAGATGAGGGTAGAAACATAGACCGACTAGTAAATCGATAGCTTTGCTTTTTGACTCAGGTCTCTCTTCATCACGACAGGCAGGTACAGCGCCGCTTCACTGCAGACGCTGCGCCAATCCGCCTGTGTAGCAGGAGATTGACGGACAGAAGACAAAAAAAATATATATTTTTCATTTTTTTAAATAAATGTTTGTATTGCAAACATTGTACTTTATATAAAACTCATAGGCCCAAATCATGTGAGTTGTATTATATCAGTATTTCTATGAATATAAGCAATATTCAAGTATTTCAAAATCATGACGTTACAGTCGACTTCCTTGGCCTTAACATAGAGTCACTGGCCAGAGGACATATTAAACCCACATTGCATCAGTCCTTACCAGCTGACATATAAGACTACCTATTAATGTACTATAATTCACATTAGTAAAATAATTTCTTCCTAATGATCGGGCACCAAAAGGACCCACATCCTTGTAAATCCAGCCGCGAGTTTGACATGAAAAATGCGGCGGTGATCTGGTTAAAAGTAAAAACTAAAATTAAGTTAATTTCTGTTTCTGTGTACAAATACTTCTTCCCTCTAATTTCCCAAACAGGATCCAATAGTACAAATTTGTTAACGGAGTGCCAGCAGAGGCATGGGGAACATACAGCACTTATTAAAAGTTATGGCATAAATTTATCACTCATTAAGATTTTGGTGTCAAAAATTTCCAGAGAAGCCAATAAACTGATGATTTCTATTTGGAACCATGAATCATGAGATGCTTTAAAGTAATTGTATAAGTGGTGTTCCATTAAAGAGGCATTCATTCAGTTACCCAAGAACAAACTATGTGCAATCATTTTAAACACCAAAAAACAAAACGACTTGAGTTCAGGTAAACCCTAAAATATTATCGCTACTTGTACAAGAGGATGATTTTAGACTTTTCTTGCACTCTGACAATCTTTAGGTCCTTTCAGGTTCGCACAGAGTTGACCTCTGGTTGCCTCACGTGGGCGGAAACATTCCTTTACTCAGGCTGTAAAAATGACAGGCAAAAAAAGGACGACAGTGGGAAGAGAAGCAGCCTTACACTTGGAAAGTTTCGGGTTTGAATCCAGCTTCCTCCCACTACATGTCGACGTGCCACTGGTCAAGGCACTTAATCCCAAGCTTACGACTGATTTATATAAATGTGTGTGTGAATAAATTCGGTCCATTAACCATTCAGCGGTGCTGATTTAGCCATAATCTACAACCGGAGACATTTATTTCCGCTCTACTTTAGGTATTAGAGTGACTGTGAACCTTTGATAGAGATTCATCTTCCACAACAGTAAAGGAATTGTAAACTTTTAATGATTCTGCAAATAATATTCTCATCTGGATAAATAAAACATAGAAATGCAAACATGCTTTCCCATCTGTCCTTGTGTGTGTTTTTTTTTCTTTTGTACGTAACAAAAAAAAGAAAGAAAAAAAAGTAAGTCGTGACTTTAAAAAAAAAAAAGATTCCTTTTAAACTCCAAAATGCAGATGTAGTGGATCGACTAAGCAGAACTTTCCACCTCAATGCAACCAATAATGTGTGACAATAGTTTATTATAACTATTATTATTATTATTTTTTTAACAATATACAATTTGAAACAAAACCCTTATGAGAAGGACAAAGACAGACAGAGCAGGATGAAAAGTGTTAGGTTAAACATCTCTGGTCTCAAGTCGTGCGGTGGGATCAGTATCGTGACTTCCCTTCTCTCTGCATGCTTCACGCGACCTCAGCCGAAACCTCTCGACACAGTATATGAAAAAGAGATACATTTGAGATATTTACACCAAATAACGAGAACCACTGGCGAGGACGCCTTCTGGGGCTAAAAACGATGACAGGAGGTAAAGAGGAGGGTCAGAGCCCCCGCAGCTTCAGACAAAATAAAGAGGTTACGGTTCTTGCAAACGCACACACAGATTCTGGAGAATCCTCGCCCACTGCATGCTTCTAGTTTAGAAGTAATAATAATAACGATAATAATGAAAAACCAAAACAAAGCAAAGGGAGTTAAGGAAAAAAATTATAATCAGGGAGTGAGTAACACAAAGACAAACGTTGGAACAAGATCTCTGTGGATTTAGCCTCTGTGAAAATTCTCCCATCAGCCTGAGATGTTCTGAACATCTTGGCGCGCCAATCAAAAGCTGCTTCCAATGAAATGGCCCCGCCTGGATACGGGAGAGTTAAGGTGTTTTTGTTGTTTTTTTTTGTTTTTTTTAATCAGGGGTAAAATCATCTAGGTGACACTGAGACCTGACCGGCTCATTAGGAACCGACCGGCTCAGGGTTTTCACATTTCTTTAGGGGGCAAAAACAATAATAATAATTTAAAAAAAGAGAGGGGGGAAAAAAAGTACAGCATTGTTGCTTAATTGTAGTGTTACACAACGTCAACTCTCCTCAGACACACAGAAAACACTCAACATCCGATCAGTTCATTCTATCCAATTCCTCGTCGTTCCTTCCTCTTCCCCCCCAATCAGACGCAGGTTCGATGTGACGGGATGCTGCGTTTACATCGCTTCCGCCCAGCGCTGCAGGTCCTCCATGTCGTCCTCGTCTTCTTCTTTCTTGGCTACGAGGTAAAATAATTAATTTTTTTAAATTAGGCATATGAAAACCAGCTCTATTGTTCAAAGTCGCAGCTTTAGACGTGACTGTGACGAGTCTGTACGGTTTCTGGTAGAAGTTTTCAATTCTTTCCAGATTAATTTTCTTCATTGGGATTTTAATTTGAAAGAACAAAGAGTCGTGCGATGATTTTTGAATATTTGAGAATATTTAAAATCCAGTGCAATGATAAATGACAGGAGACATCAGACTAACAGAAACAGTTACCTTTCTAGATTGAAGATGGACAAACAAGCCCGAATCATAACCCTATTTAACTAAAGATTAAATAAAAGAAGCCTCACCAGGTTTAGACGGTAATGAAGTAGAAGGCACGTTGGGGAGGGGCGCGTTCTCCGGTCCACCAATCTCCAGCAGGTTTTTGTCCAGCTCCTCCTGTTCCAACTCGTCCAGCTCCGCCAACAGCTCATCCTTACAAACGGGATCAACAGCAAAGATTAAAACCAAACGCTGCCTCCCGCCAAGAAGAATGAGATTTAATCCAAAAGTTAAATCAAACACGGAAAAAGGGTGAAAGTGAGCGCAAAAGACAGAGCATCAAACTGAGCTTAACAAGGTCCTAAAAGAGGGAAACCTTGAATGAAAATCCTGAATCGGGATACTTCAGGTCAGCTGACTGAGACTTTAAGAAAGAACTCATTCAGAGCATCCTGGTGACTGAATACCTTCGGCTGTGTTGAATTACTCTATGAATAAGCGCATTTAGATTCAAGGCCAATCCGAGACAGAGCAACAAGAAACAGGGTTCAACTCCGTTCGGCGCCATGTTGGCCGGTGAAACGGCTCCCTCCGAGTTCTGCTTCACCGGATGAACCGACTCACCTCGTCAAACTCCTCTCCGAACCCAACGGGTTTAGAAATGGCGTCGGAGATTTCCTGAGCCAGCTCCTGCTGCTCGGTAATGTCCTGCATCAGGTCGTCCACCTTGTCGATGTCCCTGATGCGACGACAAGAAAAGAAGGTCCGTTCACAAAAAGGTAAAAGCAAAAAAAAAAGAAAAAAGAAAAAAAGGGAAAAACAACAAAATAAAACGTTGATGTGGCGGGAACAATAACAACGCCTCATCTCATTTCACCTCAGACGTAATTCATTAATTAGGCCACGAATCGCTACGTTTGCGCTTACATGTTTTCGTGGGCGGACTTCATGGCCTTGGCGGCGAAGCCCATGTTTTTGAGCACTTCCGTGTTGGTGTTGGCGTTTTCCAGCGCCTCCCTCTGGAACTCGATGGTTGACAGCGTGCCGTCGATCTGGGCCAGCTGCTTCTCGTACCGCTTCTTTCTTTTCAAAGCCTGCAGCGCCGCTGAGGGAAAAAACAGAGCGCAGGGAGATTGGCGTCAGGATCGGCAGAGGCACACACATGGATACACAAGCAGTTCTCAGGTGGTAGAATCAGGAATCATTTATTCCCAGAGGAGTTTTATTCAGACAACCTAAAAAGGTATTTAAAAAAAAAAAACTATTTTATGAAGCATCTGTTTTTTTTTTATAAAAAAAACCCAGATTCTTTGCAATTCTGGCAATTTTGTGACTAATTATTGCTATCTGTGCTAAGGGTCTGTTCAAAAGTGAGTTTATTTTATTCCCATCATTTCTTGTCACACCTCCGCTTGTTATGAACTTTTTGATGCATGTTCCGACTGAAAATAGAAGCAACTTCTGATTTATTAAGAGCGACTCATGATCTACCTTCCTTGACCGGGATGTTCTCTTGACTTTTCCGATTTTGACGAGAGCTAAAGAGAAATAGGTCTTTATTTCGTCACATTAAACCTACGTCTAGGTTTCTAATTAAATGTTTCCAGATGCTGTCATTTAATTTTGTGCAAAGTATACATTTCTTTTAGAAGATTTTTTTTTCTAAATGTGAGAGTTTAGAAAAAAAAAAATCCCACATGTAGTAAATGTATTTTCAATATTTCCAGTGTGAAATATATTTTTTTTAAAAAGTGGTTTTAGAAGGTTTGGGTGGCACTTGCAGCCTTTATTTGCAGTATTCAAACAAAAAATGGTCACTACCTATGAACTGGGCGCAGTACCTCAACATGCCATGCTGGTACTATTATTTTCTGATTGTTGGCTTGTAGTCAGTGTACCCTGCATATGGTCTATCAATAAAAAGAAACAACACCACTACCGAAGCCTTACCGGAAGCCAAATGTACCCAATTAGGATAGAAAGGACGTCTTGAAGAAATCGAGACACAGATATTTGTGTAGTGAAATTAAAGTCAGCTTCTACTTTAGACTTCATGGAAAAGTACAATAAAAAAAAAAGCACAGCTTGATCTCTTCCTGCCAACAGACACGTGTACTTAATGAAAGATTTTCCTTCATCTGGTTACAGATTAGTTATCTTCTTTTGTGGATTTCCCTCAAAGTACATCTTGTACTTACCCACGATGGGTGGATTTTACCTTAGTATGCAGACTGAGGTCAGTTTTGGTCTTAACTTGTATTCTGTTTTTGTCAGTGTTTAACATCATGCTGAGTCATTATTTTAGATGATAAGGTGAGTCAACAACACATGAGACCTCAGTAACTCTCATTGTGATGATGACCTCACCTGACACTTTATACATTAGATATTCTTTGTTCACCACTATTAACAGGTTTTTTTTATTGTAGAGTTCAGTTCCAGTGTAGGTTTTAAAATCTAGATAATAAATGTTAAATCATCATGTTACACATCTTTGTTTTGAATACAAAGAAGCTGTGGTGTTTTCATTCAAGATAGTGATACTAGTCGGTTCCTAGAGGTGATGCTCTATAGCCTGCTGTCTGATCCAAACTTTTAGCAGTACTAGAACCTAAATGAGTCAGAATCTAAAAATATAGGTTGTTCCTATGTTTAGCCTGGAGTCGTAAAAATGACAAACTGGAAAAAATGAAGTTCTCACCCACAGCATTACAACACCTGTACGTCATCCTAGGCTGAGTCATTGTGCCAACCTTTGTTGCGCCGGAGCAGGAAATAATTACAATGGAGGCCAAGCACTGAAAGTATTCAGGCCGGCCGGCGCAGGAACTTTTTCATTTCACTCAGAACAAATGTTAACCAGCTACAACTCCTCCTATTGTCAGGTAGAAACATCAGGACAAACAACTGTGCTGTTCTTTGTACATTTCTCCCAAATGTGAGCTTTCATTTAACAATCATCTTGACAATAATGTTAATTAATGAGCCAGTGGAATTCAGCTTGATGAGAGACGAATCAGTCTGTCAGCCAGATATTAGGATCTGCCAGTTTTAACTGGATAAACCTTGATCAGTGATGTGCAAATAGAAAGCTGAAAAAAAATATTTTATCCCAGTTTAATTAATGCACTAAAACTAAACTCTTTTCTTGGTTGCACTAACCAACAGGATGTTATTTAATGCACTAGTTTGTTAAATAAAAATTTGATTCAGATTAGATACATGCATCTGAATACATAAAAAGGGGTAAGTTGACCATCTCCAACATATACCTGAATACATTTTAGAATAGAGTAGAAACAGCATTTATTGTCTTGCAAAGGGAAAATTGAGGTGTAACAGCATGATCATGTTCAAATGTAATTCTTGTGACGACGGTTTTTTCAGAGATTGCGCCAAGCCTCCTATGGGTTAGCAACAGAAGTGAGCCAGTGGTGAAGACGAAGGTCGTCCAGTCAACTGGCGATAAATTTGTACTTACCCATGATAGGAAAAAAAAATTAGCTAGCTAACAAAGATATATTAGCAGTTAGCTAAGATGGAAACCATAAGTTAGCGGAAGCTTCTTCCACCTCGAGAACTCACAAGCAATGCAGATGTGCGCGCGCGACTCAAACTCAATATCCCACGAGAAAAAAGAAAAAAAAAAGAAAAAAGACGTATATGAAATTAAATAGTCAAAATGTAAGACTTGGAATTAATGTTAAGGCCAGCTCACATTTTCTCCACATTCATGCCTTAATTAAAGATACATGCATTTCAGACTTTGTAAGTTCTTGGTTCACGCAAGAGTTCTTAAGATAAAACAAACCAATAATAATAGTACTAATACTAAAATGCATAAGGCTATCATGAAAGTATGCATTTCTGTTGCTAAAAATCTTTGACACAATGTTATACAATATTGCCATGATTATTATCTTCAATTGTCAGATACTTTCAAGGTTACCTATGTCAAAATAAAATTAGAGGGCCTTTATAACAGTGTACATAGCAGGTAGAGGTGTTGATCCGGGTGGAAACACGCCCACCTCCCTAACATCCGTCAACCTTTGCCCTCAGACTTTGTGTCCTCATGGGCAATCTGTAAGGAACACCTTTGACCATTTTTTCCGGCTTTTAAATAACCACTCACTAATTCACCGCAAATATCATCACAGGGATATGAGTCTACATGGATGTTAAGTGGAAAAAATTATGAACTCAACATGAATTAAAAAAAAAAAAGCCAGCCTGTCATTTAACCAGCTGTCCTGGGTGTCGACCTCAGAAAATAAAGCCAGCCAACATTTACGATGGCGACGTAAAGTTAGCCAAAAATGCTAAGGTGCTGGCTAACGTTTGACTTGTGCTGGTTGACCTGATATTTCACCACGAGAAGTCAGATAGTAGATGGAAATAACACCGTTGTCTCACCTCTCTTGTTTTTCGTGCCGTTTTTCTTGGCGATCTGCAGCTCCTGCTCGATCTTTTTCTCCAAAAATTCCTGTTTCTTCGTTAGCATCTCCTCCGTCTCACGGAGTTTCTGGATCGCCTCCTGTGCGCTCGGTCCCTTTCCCCCTTTTCCACCTCCTCCAAATATCTTGCCGAACAACGACATGTCTAAGCTGCTACAGGACCCTCGCTGTAAAAATGGCTAAATAAAGCAGAGCGTAGGAGAAACCCAGGCTCTGGAAAGGCCACCTCGCTAAAACCTATCCCAACACTTCGCCCAACCTGGAAGGATTGTTGATGTTTTTCTACTTCCTGGATTAGGCCCGATGACGTCTGTTGCTAGACAACAGTAGTGGGCGTCGCCTCTGGGCTCTCTTTCTCCCTCTGCTGGATAATTATCGCAACTGCTAAACAGACAAAAAGGTACACACGGCGTTCCTTGAAAACGCATTCACAGTAGTAAAGTGAACTTAAACGTTTATTCACATTAAACATTTCATGCGGAAAAGACACAATGACGCTTCCATGAAAATAAATAAATCAAACCTAAAAAGTTAAAATGAAAAGGAAAAAAAAAATCTTTATATAAATTAGCATGATAATACATACGTCTACAAGACAACACAAAGAAATATAAGCTTAATTTGGATAATGTATGACAGATTTAAGCAAAGTACAGCATAATTGTTAAGGGATAGATACATGTTAAACAGCTTTGTACATCTATATTGGTTTGATAGCATGTGTTAACATCTATTCCTATTCCTACATGAATCCATATCCAGACTTTGGCTGGACCATTCCAACACATGAATCTGGTTTTATCTAAACTGTCATTATTACTGTGGTTGTTTGTTTAGGATTTCTGTCATTGCTAAAGGTAATTGTTCCATTGTTGGTTTATTTCAGCTTCTAACAGCTTTTCTTTGGTCATATTTAACTCTATCCATCAGTCTGTCAACGTTGATCAACTTTCCCCGTCCTTGGTATGTTCAGGATTTATGAAGACCAACAGCATTAATTTCAGTTTCATATCCCTGGAAAGTCTTTTGAGTTGACTTGTGACAGACTATAAACTATAAACATTTACGTGCTTTTAACAGTATTTTTCTTATTACCCATTTTAGAAAAGAAAAAAAAGGACAAAAGTATGGCATGCACATTATTAGTTGATTTGCTTACCCACCTGAGCTGTGGATCTCTGTTATTGCAAACTGGAACAGTTCAAGAAATATAGAAACTTCTGGAAGCGATGGTAGGATGTTTTAAGCTTGTGACATCATTAGCATATCAGAAGCAAACAGCAAACCTTCTCAGGAAGTTACTGGTCAACCAAAATCAAACCAAGATCGCATCAATGACCGAAGCGTGTGAAGAACTTCACTTTTCTTCGTTAAGGTCGGTGTTTCTGATTCACCAGACAGAAAAATGGCCTTCATGGGCGATTTCCCAAACCCAAACAACTGCTGAGCATAGAACAAAAAGTATATTTAAAAAAAAATCCTTTAAGACCTTAGAAAAGCAAAACGGGGAACATTTTGAATGGTGTGCATTCAGTTACACAAAATTAACATAGCATCTCATAAAAAAGATCAAACTGCCAAGCACAGCACAGCAGAGTGACAATCTGGGGCTGTCTTTCTGCTTCAGAGGCTGGATGACTTGTGTCGGATGGAACCACGAATTCTGCTCGAGCAGAATGCAGAAAATCCTGAATGAGAACATTATCGCTTCAGTTCAAGCAAACCTGAGTTATGCAACAGAACAGTGATCCAAAAACACGTGCAAGTCTGATTGGCCGAACTAAAAAACAAACTGAAGGACTTAGGAGTTCTTCCAGCTAGCAGATAGCAGCTGTTGCCACAAAGGGTGGAAAAACCAGTTCTTAGAATTTCTTTCCTCAGGTAATTACTTCTGTCACACACAGAGCCGCGTTGGTATGCGTAGCTTCTTTCCTCTTAATTAAAAACTTAATGACTGAATATCTGTATTTACTCAGATTATCAGTTGATCTGAAACATTTGTATGAGAGAAAACAATCCAGTTTCTGTAAGTGGGAAAATCATTTTAAAGCACTAAATGTTTACAGCCCATTTATGACCAAGTTTAAATTTATGACTTCACACACACAGACTGGGATCCACAGTCCTTTAGGGTAAACACACTCACAAATAAGAACCAGCTGGAGATGAGGGGAGTTTATTACTGTAATTTATTATGATGCTACATGATCCATGGTGGCTCTTCAGTTTTTTTCTTGCTTTACTATATGTTTTGAGTATTTATATGTACATACAAAAGAGTATCCGATGACTGTGAGATTACACTGCTGTGACTGCACCAATGCAGGAGTGGTCTAAAGCGCAAATACCTTTTTTTTAAATTATCATTTCCTTTAATGTAGTGCGTATTAACAGGTCAGTCCCCACAGACGGCCACGCCCCAAATACTGCAGCACCTCCATCTTTTAGGCAAAAAAAAAAAAAAAGACACACATTTCTCTTTATTTTTCCTGGAACAGAACTGATTTATAAAGGTGGGTGCATGATGGTCGACACGAAGCAGCGGTTACCACCAACCGGAGCCGGATGGGAAACAGAAACAAGGAGATGAAGAAAACAAAACAGTTCAACCGATAAAACCCCAAGACTAAACTGGTCCCTTTTGAAAACACAGGCCTTGCTTGAATTTCCAAACTTAATAAATAACTATAAAACAGCAATCGTAATTCAGGCTATTTCATACAGGCTGCAGTATATTTGGAGATCATAAAATAACTTCGATAACACACAGACACACACACAAAAAAAACAGAACCAAAGCAAAGGTGGACAAAACTGATTTTCTTAACTCTGGATTTCCTAGAAGTGCATCAGCTGAGTCTGCAGGACCTGCTGTGGATTGAAACTGTTTCAGAACCGATTCTAGACATCAAACTAATTTATAGCTTTGCTTTTTATTTTTTAAATAGATCACCGTACATCTTAAGTTAATCATCACAATCCTTTATTAAGTGATAACTTTATTAGTGGCCCAAAGATTTAATTCGATTGAGCAGATTTCTTGATCTGGACAGAGAGCAACATGATTAATAATTGTAATCTTTTTTTTTTCAGTGAACATTCCCCATTTTCTGTTACAAACAGGAAACTCTTTGCAGCCCCATCAAATTAAAACATCCACACACACACACACACACACACACACACAGCTTCTACTGGCTCATACATACAGTATACTTATTTATATTTATATATTTATATATATCATTTTTCACGTCACTCTTTAGAAGACAAGACACAAGGTTTGCATTCAGGAAAAAGAACAAAAAGTCTTTCCATGATTAATTTTGTACTTCTGTCCTGTCAGATCATCAATAACGAGTGGAAGAGACATGATAACGGAGGTAAAGACACGCCAGTGAGAAACTTTCAGAATCAATGAAAGACTTTAAACATTCAGCCAGCGTGAAGCCACTTCTACACACTACAGCAAGGATGGGGAAGGTCCTTTTCGGAAGCAGAGATGGACGGAGAGAAAAGATCAAAAGCAGGGAACAAAAAAGAAAAAAAAAATCAAAAAAAGAAAACAAAGCCTGCGACAAAAAAAACCGCTGAGCCTTGTGGTTTAACCGGGCCTTTGTTTACCTTCTACACTTAACTCCCCTTAGATACAAACTTTATAGTTTGCCACTAATAACGTCGTTCTTTCTAATCCTTTGGAGATCACGTATAATAAAATTCTTCCTCTGCTGGTGACTTCACAACACAAATTTACCCTGGAGGGCCCCGTTTCAGGAAGCAGGGTGAACGAGCCCTGAGCAGAAGGCAGGTGCTCTGAACAAACCTACCCAGATCAGTGATACTCGGGGTTTCGGTTTCAGAGCAGGAGATATCAACTAGGCAACTCAATTCTGAGTCAAGTTACCCCTGAGTTAAGCGTGAGTGCGGCTAAACGGCCAAGACCGCATCAATGGGAGGCAAATAACGCGATTCACCATGGTAACGGGAGAGAAAAACAGTCCTGAAAGTTTGCATTTCTCACCACCAGAATCAGAAGTTTTACTGACGATGTAGAGAGAATATAAAAAACATTGAAGAATTTTTTTTTTAGCAATGCTGTTGCTGCTGCAAAATTGTGTAAGTTAGTGGGCAGAGAGTAAATGTATGAGGTTCAGCAGAGAATATTCTTGACGCTATACTTATTTAACACACACTCTATATTTATTATGTTTTATCAAGCGGCCCTTCCAGGGACTGAACCCCTGTGTCACCTGACGGGTGAAGACACACACCTCTTAAATTAGAAATCTCTCTTAGGTGACTTCTGCTATATATCAACAGTTTAGAAGCTATCGTAACATTTCTGACAGAATCCCGTTGGCAGTAATACAGCAGGGTTGCTTCAAGAAGTCAGCTGCGGTGGGAAGTTGACTCGGGATAACACCTCTCCTGCTGAAGTCGCAGTAAAGAGCTGTTGCAGGGAGGTGTGGAAAACAAACCCAGGCCAAGCTAAACCAGTAAGGATTGTACCACCAGAACTGGAGCCGGAAAATTTGTTTAGATTCTTCAAAAGCTGGGAGAAAGTTATCTGTTGAATCGGAGGCAAACATCACGGTGAGAAACCATAGAGATGAATCACCAGGAAGACAGATTATCATCAGCCTGGCTCTACTAGTTAGTCCCATTATGATTGTTAAAGTACAGCCTAAAACCATAATTTCAATAAACACCAGAGGTAAGAAGAGGAAAAAAAAAATTTAAATTAAATTCCAGCCAGCAAAGAGCTTATGTGAGTATATTTGTCTGTAAACTATGTTGGGTTGGCTTGTGTTTTCAGACACTGCATGCTCTGCTACAGCATGTCATGATACTAGTCGAGGCATTGACTCATTTTACGAATGGCTGACATGCACTGAAACCTATTGACGGCTCTAACGTCAACCCTTATTGCCTGGGGTTACTTCAGTCGCACAGTTAAAAAAAAAAAAAAAAAAAAAAATTGTGAAGTCCAGCAGTGGAAAATTATACTTTTTTTTTGTTTTTCCTCAGCTGTGTTTTTATCATGATTGCACAATTGTTGTTGAAGGAAGAAAACCCCTGGCTAGAAGCTTTAAATGTTAAGAAAACAAGCAAACAGATCAACATAAACCCAGAAGACATCCCCGTTGCCGTCATTGGTACGTGCCCTTTAAGACACGCTGTCCGTCCCTTCGTTCCTGCGTCCGTCCGTCCGTCCGTCACTGTGCTCAGTCTGTGTCTCTAAAGGACCAGCTTGCCAATGATGGCTCCAATCACAAAGAAGAGCAAGCACAATGCGAGGACGCGGGTGCTCAAGCCTTCATCCTTCGTCATGGCCGTGCTACCCAGGGGGTTGGGGTGAGAAGCAGCCATCGGAGTGATCTTTCTCTTCCGCACACCGTCGTCCTCCTGAAGCAAAGAAGAAACACACAAGCTTACTTGGAGGCTGCAAAACCCAGAGACTGGAAGGAAAAGACAAACACCACAAGGAAGGAAGGAGGACAAAAGAACATACAATAGGAAGAAAGGAACAAAAGTAGGAAAGACACAAGGAAGGAGGGGCAGAGGAAAGTAGAGAAGACAAACAACTTGAAAGTAAGTAAGGAAAATTGAAAGGAGGAAGAAAAGGAGGACATTGGGGAGATAAGAAAAATAAAGACCCAAATCAACGGAAACTGGGTTAGAGTGGAAAAAAGGAAAAACATGAAAGATCCAAGAAAGAAAGAAAGGGCAAAAGTAAAGATAGGATGAAGCACAAGGGGAAGAAAGGAAGAAAACAGAATGGATAAAGAGAAATAAGGAAGGAAAAGAGGACAAAAGAACATTTGAAAAAAAGTAAGGTGAGATGGAAATGAAGAGAAAGAAAGACCACTGAAGAAAGGACAGAAGGAAGTACAATAGGAAGAAAAGAATGAAAAAAGTAGGAATGAAACAAGAAAGAAATGAAGACATGAAGGGAGAAGACAAAAAATGAAGGATTTAACATTTAGACAATCGAATATGGATTAAAATCTGGAAATACCAGCATTTCCCCCTATACTCTCATTGATATTCATTGTATAAATATATGTTTTCCTCTAAATTAAACTTAACCAAATATTTACTTTAGCCTTGCTGAGGCTGAGAAATATATTTTTCCCTAAAGGGAGGGAGGAGGGAATCGGCCTGGACCTGTCGGAGCCACCGTTTCAGCGCTTCTCACCCGGATCTGTTTATTTTCTTCTCGTAGCCTCTGCACCTCCATCTGCAGCTGCCTGCACTCCTCCATGATCTTCTTCACCTCCCCGTCATCCAGGGAGGCGCTGGCTGACTTGGGCAGCGCAGAGTGCTCAGTCTTAACAGAGGTAGAGGAAGACACAGGTTTGATGCTTTCACTCTCATGCTGCGGAGAGAGAACGGGTGGGGGGCGGGCGGGTGGAATGGCGGTGAGGGAGGAAGAAGGAGAAGTGGAATAAGGGAAAAAAAAAAGAAAACATGCCGACGCAGCGGGGAGTGAGATCCAGGCACAAGACATGTATGAATACAAACTAGGGGTTGAACGACTACATATTTTTTAAGGTTGACTAAATCATGATGTCGACTAGTCGCGGTGATGTCATAGTGACGCAAGCGCAAAATGCTTCACAACTACTTGGAGGCTTTATCAGCTATATTCACGGAAAATATTGACACCCCTCCAGCCCCCATTCCGTTTTCCTGCTTTTACTAAGTCTATTATGCAGAATTAAAAGAGCAATAAACAGATTATTCTTCGTGAGCAGCGGAGAAAAGTTTGTTGCACAAAGTTGGGTCTGACTTTTTTTTTTTCTTTTTCCAAACACCGGCTGATACTGATGATCTCTGGATAGTTACTCATATAGGAGTCAAACTATCACACTGACCACAATGGTGCTTGGAACATCACAAACCAAACTTATTATGAACGGATCCCGTTTGGTTACAGTTGAATTCAACGAAGCCTCCTGCTGCTCCTCCGCCCGATGCACAGCAGGACGCTCTGCTGACTCAGCAGCGGCTCTCTGAACCGACATGCAGACGGCGGCAGAGATCGCCTCTATCAGACCCTCAGGATGAAATTTGGACTTAGTTTCCAGATGTTGTCAAACCATATTTTTATAAGAGCGTAAAGCTGCCAGGTTAGAAGCTTCAATACGCAGGGTGACGCTGATCAGCTGGGGGTAGTTGAGGGATAAAAAAGCCTGACATCATGCTGCATTGTTGCACATTAATCCAGTAGTCTTTTTTTTTTTTTTAGAATTTTTCCGGCACTAGTTTATTTGACAGCAATCTGACTGTAAGGGGGCAGAGAGAGCAGAGAGAGGTATGGGCCCACCGAACCGAGGATGGGAGTTGGACTCCAGAGTACCGCGGTCTCAAGTCTCTATATGCGGTAACCACTGCGCCACGCAACGCCCCTACTGCGGTAACCTATGCTGACATTTTCAGTTTCTCTGTGGTAAATTATTTACATTTTTATACAATTTGAGCTTTCTGACAAATTCGCCTAGTTCACCTTCTTTCATTTCCTTGGAAAAATCTGTTTTGTCACGTGATAGCGACTAGTCGACTGGCCCAGAAAAAAGTCATTGCAGAGAAAAGAATCAAATAGTCGACTAACTGGTGCAACCCCTAATACAAACATCATGTAATGAATGACTCGGGACACTGGAACGATAATCAAAACATGACAAAAATCTATTTCACCAACATGTGACATTTATTGTTGAAGTCATTAGAGAAACATCCGTTTCTCTCAGGATCGTGTGAATGACAAAAAATGACACTTATCTGTATTTGACCAAAATGTATGCAGTGGCGAGCAAAAATATATGAATGTGGGGAAAAAAAAACAAACAAAAAAAAACCTGTAACTCATACTTACAGTTTTGTCATTTTCTAGAGGCATCTCAAACGTACATCTTAACTTTGAATCCATCAGATCCTCAGGTTTGGCCTCTTTCCACTGCAAACACAAAAACAGGATTCACTTGTTGCTCAGTCAGACGTCTTTGATGCTGCAGCAGCTAAACTGTTGTCCTCAACTCTAGATAACATCAACAGAACTACATTTCTGCACATTTTTTTTTTTCAGATGAATGCACAGAGTGAAAGAGACAGAGCCACGTTTAAACCCATCTTTAGGTTCGTGAATCAACTGAAAGCTTAATACTCACAACTCCTTCCATGTCGGTCATGTCTCTGGGAGCCAGAATGGACTGCACCATGAATTTATGCTTACTCTTCTCGTTGGGGTCGTACTCAAACGGCTGCAGCATGACTGTGGAGCAGAGGAGACGATGAAATACAATCAATACTGCTCATATTCTGCAACTTGGAAATATATAGATCCTTTATAAGGAAACATTTTGAAATCATAATAACAGACCCTAAATCTAACAGGAAGAGGACAAGTTGAGGACACTGGAAACATGGGCTTATAATAAAAAAACAAGAAAACAATCACAAATGAAAGCTCTAAAAACAATGAAAAAACCTAACTTGTACTTTCTGTTTTTTAGCCATTTGTAATCATTTTGTTGATCTTGTGTTAAAGTGGTCTAGCCTTTTATAGAGCTAAAGACTTTGGAGGAAACTGCATCTTTGCAAGAAGAGGCCAGCAAGAAGGCATCTACAAAATACATTTAAAATTGTTTCCTTCTTATATATTACACATAGATACTATAACCCTGGTTTATCCATTAGGTTTAGGAGGCTTTATGTCTGAATAATTCATAAGTTTGAGTTAAGCTGCTTAAAACGAGCACAAACAGTATAACTTCTAAAGTGATGAGATGAAGCTGAGGGAAAAAGCAATCACAGTAAAAACAGCAACAGCTTTGAAACACATTCAGAAAACCTGAAACCATACTTCTGAAGACCATAAAAAAATATTAAAAGAAAAATGGTTTAAGACTTTTATACTTCCTGGTGAATTCTGCCATTTTATGTAATAAAAGGTTGCTTAAAAAAAAGGATGCATCATTTCAAGACTTCAACGTAAAAGTTGTATTGTGCCAATTCTTGTACCTTTGCACGTTAGGCAGAACTAATATATATATTTTTAGGATGAAATAATCAATGAATACAACATTTTGTTCTCTCAGCAGAATCAAATGTTTCTTTAGATAGCAAATTTCGCGCTCCAAATCAGGTTAAAACTCCATTCAGAACGTTAAATCTTATTAGTATGAGCCGTTGGGACAATTTTTCCACGCAAATGAAAAAATTCAACCAAATATGTTTACAAACCAGAAACATTTATGGAGGTTCCAGCGTCGATGATGCCGCTGTTCGGACGCACACAGTATCTGCGAGGTGCGGTTGTCTTAACTTTGAAACAGACATTCCTGTCTGTGGGATTAGTGAGCTTCAGCGTGGCGGTGACAACATCTGTAAATGGGCCTGCAGGGGGGATAGTAATAAAAAAAACAAAACTTGGTGACTTGTGTGTTTGTTATGAAAGTCGTTGAAATGTAAAAGTTGGATTTTCACTATTGTGAAAAACTTAATGTAAGACATCTTCTTCAGATGCTATGAAGAGGATAGCATTTGAATGTCCATTAACTTATAGCTATTCTTTCTCAAAGAGACCGATCAATTTGCTAGAAAAGGAAACCAGTGAGTACATTATGAGAAATTAGATTTTTCTCTATCCATATATCAACACAGAAAACTCCAGCATTTTCAGTCTATAAATGCATTCAATAGAATGTAATGTGATGCAATAAGTAAGACATGGAAACACAGTTTGACACACAGATGAGAAGGATCTAGTAAAACAACTTTGTTCTCAGTTTATGTGCAGGAAAAACCCCCAGACCCCAATAAAATCAGACTTTAATGAGGCCAAAACAGCAGCATCTTTAATATTTATTTGTAATGCCCCACCCTTAGTTGGAAATTGAATGCAACAGAAAACACGGAGCGAGTCAAAGGCCTTCTGCTTTCTCTTGGCCTTTAAAGTCTGCTTCTGCTTCATAACTCTTGTTTAAAACTTCAGGTCATCTGGTGCCAACAACCTGACTGTGCTCACTGTTAAGACAAAGCATCACTAACTGTGAGTGTGTATGCGTGTGCGTCCTCTCTAGGCTCATCTTAGCATTCAAGGATCTGCAACAATCAATCAGAGACCTCCCCCCCCCCCATTATACTGATCCAATGAAGCTAGTCCAACAATTTCCAGAGCAACAGGAGAGCCCAACGACAATCATCTGGGAAAACAATGATCATTAGTAAAACACACGCAACATCTGATTTCACAACAAGCCCGATTAAATGCAGCAAATCAGGGAAGGAAATCGGGTTACTTAGAAATTAAGAGTGAACGATAAAGCTTTCAGTCTGGGCTTTCAAGCTTAGGTCATTGAGCAATAAGCATGGTAATGGGGCTAGGCAATGACAAACTCTTTGTAGAAAATGCTAGAATATTCGCTTCTTGGTGCGCATGTGTTCACAACAAAACCGGTTTAAGGGTTTAGCTACACATTAGCTAACTTGTGAGTGTTTCACATCATCGGAAAATGAATAGTAAGGTAAAGGAAGCGTGTAAGATTATTGTAGTATTGGTATGGACGGCCTGTCCTGACGCTGCAATGACAGCTAGCAATTTATCCGGCTAGTTAGAGCAAATAAACGCTAACAGGTTAACTGTTTCATTCGTCACCAACTAAGAACATATTTCCCCCATCTTTTGAAGACACAATGAGAAAACAACATAATAAAAGGGCCAACAGCTGACACAGATACTGGCTAACGACTAGAGCTAGCTGCCTAACTTCGGCCCTGCCCTCCGCCTTAGCGTTACCTCTGAATTTGAGTTCCTGTTGCGGCTCTAGCACCAGGACTTGTTCTTGTCTGGCCATGTCCCAGGACTTCTGTCTATCGTGACGGCGAGGACAACAATATAATACCACAGAAAACCCTCAGGAAAGAAAAACAACTGGCTCCTGAAGATAACACAGCGGTCCTCTAAAGGAAGCACAATCACTCAGACTGATAGGCTTGCTGACTGAGTGCCACCGACAGCTGTTGGAAGCTAACTGCTAACTATGCTAGCGGCGGCGGCGACTAGAGAAAGGAGGAGCCTTAGCGTGGTGACGTCGCATGGCGTTACGCTAACAGGAAGTCAGCTGTTTTTTAATTCAAATCTTTATTGAAACAAATGCTGCACAACAACACAATAAAATACAGTATAATATGACAGCCGCAACGGTGCAAGTTTTAGTACTGGTGGAATTTCCAATAATTTTGATATATTGTTTGACCTCATTTTCTGCACTTCTAAGTAAAATAGCTACCTCAGCAGGAATTGCATAATTACAGTATTAAATCCTGTTTATAGGAATTATATTGCCGTATTTGGTGATAAAATCTTGATATGTCATTAAATATTCATCATGGTTGAGCAACGAAAACTATGCTGCGAGTAAACCAGGTGGGGTAAAATAGGGATTTGTTTTTATGTAAGATGTCTTTAGTTTTCCAGGTGTAACCTGTGTGGGGAGAAATTATGCTTGTCAACCAATGACCAAGAAGCTCTTTTTAATTTTTATTTTTAATGAAAACTGGATCATTTTAAGGGCATTTTCTCAACATAAAATAATTTTCTTTCCAGCCACAATTTGAGCTCAGCATTGCTGCAGTCAGATATAACCTTTGACTTACCTTCTTGTGGTGGTTTCCTTCCCTATCAATGTGTAGGGCATATCATAACATTTCTGCATTAAAGACTTATTTTGTCATACTTATGTAAAAATTAAATTGTTACTGTATTAGCTGTAATTGTGAAACCTTTAAAATAAGCTGGCTCACTTTCCATGTTTCAGTCTTACTGAATGGAACTTTCACTTGGTCCGTGAAGTCGCAAATTTATGGTTTTTCAAAACACAAACTTTTGACCTGAACAATCACGCATTTTTAAATGTACAGTGACTTAAAAAAAGTTACTTCTTAACTTATGTTTCTTTCTATTGCTGTACTATGTTGCGTGTTTTCTGAAGGTCTCTTTATTTTTAATCTTGTGAGTCATTTGACTGCTACTAGGGGCTGCATAGTTGTTTTTCCTGTGGTAAAAGATCTCTGTAAATCTAATTCTGCCATGAAGTACAAATCATTTTGGGCTCAGCTGCCAATGCTGACATTTGACGCGATAGAAATGTAGAAATCACAGTGCAAATGTCTGAGATTAACTCCACAAAACCTGGACCTTACATTTCGCTGAGACCAGTGTGTTGATGAACTGCATCTCAGCGCAGCTTCCCAGCTGCAATATGGCAGACAAGAGGGTCATATGGGGAGCCAAGAGGGTCACTGGATTTAATATCCACATCTTTTCAAGTTTAAACATCACATCTAATCACCTGCTTCCCTGAGACATTACGCAGATTTCTGTGTAAATCCTCATCACGTTAAGGCTCACAAAAGCAGCCGTAAAAATTTAAATTGCAAACTTCTAAATCGCATATAACTCCCAGATTCCCTTTGTGTAGCTATATTTTCAAAACTTGAAAAGTATTAAATGCACCAGGGATGTTGAGCATAAAAAAAGGAAGAGATGTAAGGACGAATCGATCTGAAACACTAATTCGAATAATTCGCAACATGAACCTTATTTGACTCAACTGTATGTAACTGGATGTAACTCTGCCTATATGACTCAAATGTACTGGAAGAAATTGGAGCTAATTGGAAATGATAAAATTTAAGGAACTGACTTTTTTCATTGTCAAAATCTCTTAAAAAATTTTTTTCTCAGATTAGAACTCATTTCAGTAAATTCAACAAGTTGAAGTCAGATTATCAACACTCAGATGATAGTTATATAGTGTATACATATCCCATTTTATACTTTTAACCAATGAAAACTCTAAATGCAGTTTTTAACCAAAAAAAAGGAGAGAGAAGCATAAAACACTATAAAACTACTTGGTAGACAGCTGTGCCAACCTTTACCTTGATAAAATCATCAACCTGTGGAAAATTCATATTGCACATCAAGCAACTTGTTCCCTCTTCTTCTCCATCCCGATTCTGGGGTCATGATGAAACACAAAGTTTATTTTCAGCTGAAAAAAAACAACAACTTTGAACCACTGAACAACAATCCTGCCATTGCTGTCAGTCCAAGTGGAATCTTTTCAGCACTTACAGACTCCAGCAGCTGACATTTATTCTTTCACACCTTTTCCTTCCACTTAACTTTCCACAATTAAATTTAGTTACAAAACTCTGATTCTCTGACAAATTTTTGCTGCTTACCCGACTTGTGAAAGTTTTCTATACATCCATCCATCCATTTTCTTTACACCCTTGCCCCTTAGTGGGGTCGGGAGTGAAAGTTGTCTATTCTTCCATAAAATTAAAGTACTGTCAGAAACTACAAATCAAAAGAAAGTTAAATAAAACACAGAAATGTATCTCTGTGTAATTAATCTATAAAAGTTCCACTTTCTGAACTAAAATATCGGAATAAATGTACTTTGATTTTTTTAATTTCTTGAGATGCACCTAAATATTGTCCACCACTCTCCCATAAAACAAATTCAAATATATTGTGAAGTATGTTACACAGGTTCATGCTGCTGTGGTTCAAGACGATTTGCTGAAATACTTGAATTTTTCTTTGCGGAGACCACCAGTGTAACCTTCGAGCGCAGTTACTGCTCCGCAACTTGCTCTGCTCCCGTCAGAGATGCACTTTGCATCGATGCCAGCCGAAATAAACAGACTCTGTATCTGAAGAGGAAACGTCGGGTAAACCAACGGGGAAACTTCACTTCCCCGGGCACGGATTTACGACATCCCTCCCAACTCATCAAAATGAAGCGATAACGGCAAAAACGACAAATGCAGGTGGTGAGAGCAGAAAATAGTGGCGTGTGCTTCTTGGGTTAAATGACCGGCCTGTAGCCGTCTACAGCTGCAGGCCATATTTCTTAGAATTTTATTTATTAGAGCGGTTTGTCCTTAAAGTGAAATCAAGTTTAACGTGTACATTCAACAAAGACGAGGGCACAGATTGACCAATAACGTACAGGCTGCCTTTGCTTTGCAAAAACAAACTAAACCGATTTATTTTTGTCATATTTTTTTCTCTCTTTTTTATCATTTAGGTATTGTGAAACGGGTATCAGTCACCTCCAGTGCATTCTTTGGAAAAAAAAAAAAAGAAAAAAAAAAAAAAACGTTCTCTGCAATAGAAGAAAAACAAAAGAAACCCGAACACAACTTCAGTTGAAAGGATTTAAGTTATAGCAATACGCACACTATCAAGTGTACAATTTGTCAAGGTTCATTTGATTCTAATAAAATACTTTTTTTTTTAAACCCATATACATTTCATATATTTATCTTTTTGGGGTATATGGATCCAAAAATAGACATTTAAATCATAACGGGAGAACTGGGGGAGGAGGTGGGAAGGAGAGGTGAGGGGAAGGGGAGAACAAAACAAAACAAAAAAAACTACAAAAGCTACACATGGTTTTTTTGTCGTCTCTGAGGAGGAAAAGCGAGGACAGAGAGAGCAAGATGGGGACGACACAGAAAGGGGCGGTTTTAAAGAAAGAAGAGGGGGAGAGAAAAGCAAGGATGGTGAGGAGTCGGGAGGAGGATTGGCCAAGCTATACAGCGCAGTATGACACCCACTTTAGCTCATTACACACGTACAGTCGTGATCAAGGCACAGGGATCTTCTAAAAGTTAATTCTTGTTTTTTTTTCTTCAATAAAGTTGTACAAAATAATACATTTTACAGTCTGTACAAGAATAATAGTTCAGCAGTAAAGCAAAGACGTACGTACAAAGAAGCAGGAGAGGTCAGTGGGAGGAATGATGGGAGAGGAATGGCAGGAGGCGGGCGGGCGGGCGGGGCGTTTAACCACATGAATACAAAAAAAAAAAAAAAAGACAGGGTGGGAGGAGGTGTAGGGTGTGGGGGGGGTTTGCTGTCTTCTTTTTTCCAAAGTTCTGGGTTGTTGTAACATTTCAGTTTTCACTTAAAACAAAAAACACTGAGGAAGGTGCAGATGGGAAGAGGTGAAGAGCAAAAGAGGGGGTGAGAAGCAAAACAAAAACAAAAAAGGATGGAGAGTAGGCAAAACAGATAAAGAATGAGCACACAGGGCACAATGGCACTAAGTCTACACAGACAAAAACAGCTGTGGAGACAGTAAAACAGGATGAGAGTTCTTGTTAATTTATACGGTACTGTACTGTTTGGAGGATGCAGCCTCGTCCTCTTTGATTCCACAAAAGTTGGCAATTTTTTTGTTTCTCTTTTTCCCCCCCTCTGTCTGTCTCTCTCTCTCTGTCTCTCTTTTAAATTCAACATGTTCTCCTCAGTTTGGCTCCGCTGTCGACGAGGCAGAGTTGGGTGGCGAAACGGCTCCGAAAGAAGAGTCAGCGAGCCCTGAGCCCGGCTTCGTCTCACCAACAGCTCCTCTTTTCCCCTCCTCCCCGTCTCCTCCCCGTCAGCGTCAGTTTTAGTCGATCTGTTTAAAACCTCAAAATCTCACTCCGGATGAAGGAGTTGGCACCTCGACAGAGCCCAGCAGCTTGAGGACGGAGCGGAGGATCCGCCTTCCTGTCCAGAAAGCAGGACCGATGCGCCGGATCCCAAGATGTCTATGAGCGACGGGAAGGTTTGGTGTTACACGGTTCAAGTTAAGTCCTGAGCACAGTGCTTGTGTGTGTGTGTGTTTTCTTAATGTTTATTTTTTTTGTTTATTTTTTTTGTTATAATTCCATTTAGTTTTTTTATTTATTTCGTTAGATACAGTGTTCTGCTGATCTATTGGTGACACATTTATTCTCTATTTGCAGTATTTCAACAGTTTCTCTTTCCAGAAGGTTTTTTTTTTTTTTTTTTTAGCTCTCTTGGTTTTTGTCGACGGAGATGTAACAAAATCTCTAAGCTGTCCAGACTGGGTCGCTCTCAGGAGGGTGACGGGGGACAATACTTGACTTAAAAAAACAAAACAAAAAACGAAAAAAGGTGAGGAGTTCGGAATATGGCTGAAGCTGGAGGTTTGAGTCTTTATTTTACTTCTCTTTTCATCCCCTGAAGCCCCTTCATCAAATCCCACATCACATGGGGACGTTGCATCAGGGGTAAGCTCTGGGTTTATGGTGTGTTTACCGCACAGGTGTGTGTGTGTGCGTGTGTGTGTGTTTGCATGTGTGTGTACTTTGGCCTCGTTTTTTTGCAGCAGGCACTAACACACATCGGTGGAAGAGGGGAGTTCAGAGACCCAGTGTTAAGTGTCTTTTTTTTTTTCTTTTCCTGTTTTTAAACGGAGACGATGTTTTTTTTTGTTTGTTTTTTTTGGCGATCCCATCACAACAGCTCGTACTGCCGCAGGTGCATCCGCTGGATGATGTCTCGACAGTCGTTGAAGACCCTGCGGATGTTTTCCGTGTCGACGGCGCAGGTGAAGTGGGGGTAGCAGTAGTGCCTCCCGTCCGCACTCGCTGTGCTGATCCTCTGTAAGGCGGTGCGAGAAAAATGACACAAAGTCATCGACCTCTTCTTGAAGGCATCGTTTCATATTTTCAAAATTCAAAATACATAGCAACTCAAAATATCACTCCCAGTTCAAGCGCAACACAAGGACTTACTAGGAACTCATCTCTTATGAAGTACTTTGCTCTTGTAACACGAGGATCTTCTCCGGGTTCTGGTGTCGCTGTCGGACAAAAGAGAAAACACAGATTATCTGAGGTTTCCACCGTACGGGGATTAGGAGTGTGCACGGTAGGGTGGAAGAACATCTTTTGACACGTCGTACATACTGTGGACATTATGTGCAACGAACACGTCTCCAAGAGTTTCAATATGGCAGAAGTTTAAATTACAAGGTAACTTGAAAACTAACATTTGCATCGTTGGTCAGTGACTGGGACACTCCTGAGCTCTCGACCGTTTCTGTCATGCAAAATACTTTCCAGAGTCAAATTCCTAATCCTGCCGTGACTATTTTACTTCAGGGTTTTGGCATTTATGCCAACTTTAACTACACATCATTCAAAATACATAATATTTAAATCTAAACTAACACATATTCAGGTTATGATAAATTATATCTCTTTGCTTTTTTTTTCAGGCTGCAACTAAAGATTATTTTACGAATCGACTTATCTATTGGTTATTCTGACAATTATTGGATAAATAAATAGGCACGTTCTGCAGATTTTTTTATTAAACCACCTAAGCCTTATCTATACAATATCAGAAATACAATCATTCACGTCCTTTTTTTAAGTGTTTAAGTGCAATAAGAAAGCATTCCTTTAGTTAATTTGAACTGGGTTTATATATATATTAAAAAAATGCCAGCTAAGGAGTTTTGACAGACAAAAGTATTTTATATTTGCATAGGTCTTTATATTTATTTGTTCAGGTGTCATTGTGCAGCCAGTCAAAGTGTGCGTCTGTTTCTGACCCCCTTACCGTCATCAGGTGTAGTGTAGCGAGCAAATTCAGGGAAGTATTCCTCGATCTTAGATTTCCCTGCCAGTACTTTCTCTGCGAGCAGGTCCTGTTTATTTAGGAACAAAATGACAGAAATGGTCCGCAGCCACCTGCAACGACGAAACAAACCCGAGCGTTACGACGAGAGTCCCACACAACCTCCGCTTTAAAACTCTGAACTATTCCGGACGAAAATTTGTAGCTTTTCCCAGGTCATTTTATGGTGACCGCGTGCCAACATTTCCTCCATACCTTTCATTATATTCCAAATAAATCCGCAGTATTAATCAGCAAGGTTCAAATCCAGTTTATAATCAGCTGACTGATTCTTGAATATTGATCTTGAGAAAGACATTAAATGCGCTGCTGCATAGTCAAATATTTCTAATCATACATTGAGTGACTCTTTAGTCTAAGAAAGACTATTTCCACCTGTACTGTAGCATTTTTTTTAGATTCAATTCAACAACAACAACAAAAATGCTCTGATATGTTAGAGAAAGAAATGTAAAAAGGAAAAAAAAAAAAAAAGTTGGAACAGCCTGAATCCTCCAAATTAAAAATCGGCTCTCCTGTCTAGCAAGTAGGAGACAAAATTTTTCACTAAATATTATCTTTGCAAAAGATAAAGTGAACTTTCTGTTGCCATCACCTGTTGTTCCAGATGTTCTTGAAGAGGTTGAGGGCCTCCTGTAGTCGATTGGTCTGATTGTCCTCTCTGATCACCATGTTGTAACTGCTACTGGCCACGACAAAGATGATGGCCGTCACGTCTGTGGACCGAAAAAAAAAAAAAAAAAAAAAGCTGAATTACACATACACTATAAAATAAAAAAGTAAGGTGAGAGGAAGGAGAAATGAACATATCTTACCATTAAAGCACTGAATCCATTTCCTGCGCTCGTCTCTCTGACCCCCAACATCAAACATACTGCGGAGATCAAACAAGACACATGGAGACTTCAAAACATGCGCAACACTGCCCTCGTCTGGAGAAACTGGTGTTTTCATCTTGATGTTCTCCACGATGCAGTAAGAAAGTGTCAGAAAGATAAATCTGGACCTTCTTGTGACTTTGACTTACTGGAAATTGACTTTGTCTACTTGAAATCTTGTTTCGAAGATCCCCGAAGTCAAAACTCTGCATCGAAGCAAATCCTGGGGGAGAAAAGCAAAACATTAAAAAGGCTTTACTGAAAGAGGATGTATTGCTGCCAATGGCTTCATGTTCTCCCTCTACAGATGACGCAATGTTGTTGAATTTGACATTTTAATTGAGTGCAACTCCCCATATGACTGGACTGGTGTGATTATACATTTCTGTAAATAAATTGGTGATCCTCAACTTGAAAATATATACGTTTTAAACGGAGCTTTACGTATAAACTCACTGACACAGATGAGAATTGCTTGGCAGCAACACCACATTTTTGTTGCTAAAATATGGACCAGCATTTAGAAAAGCGTTAATAACCCACCTGATCTGTTGGAGTGTAGTCGTTCTGTTTCACAATGTCGATCTTGTCTAGAAAGCTGGGAGGAAACACGGACAGCAGGGTAAGGAAAATTATATTCATTTTAAGGCACAAACATACATACATAATGATGAGGTTAGAAACCTCACCGCTCCAGTTGAACTTAAAATAATGGCTGCATCCTGACGGTGTTCCCTCAAAGGCTTAGAAACGTCTAACTTATTTAGTTGTAAATAAATTTGGAGGTCCTAACTCAGATTCTTAACTTAAATACACATTATATTTGCATATGTCTCCACTACATATACAAGTTAAACCCTCCTAGGTTTCTTGAGATTTTTGTTTGCGTTTTAAATTTTTTTTTTTTTAAAGTTGCATTAATGCAAGTTGCTTAGATTAAGTCAGCTATTTTGGATATCCATTTCATTCATTATTGCATTTTTTATTCTTAAACTCTTTAATGTTCCTTTTATACTAAAGCTAGAGCTCCCCTATGCATATTTACTACCGTTGATTTTGATTCTAAATACATTTATAATCCACTATAATTTAATTCATGTTGGAGCTTTTTCTCCCACTTCACTAAGTGAAAATACTTTTTTAACGCTATAATTCTACCAAATTGGAAATATAAGATGGAAAAAAAAAACATGTTTTGACGACTTGTGTTTTCTCTTATGCAAAAACTAGCAAACTAACCTTTAAGGTAATAAAAGTCCTGACATTCCTAGAACATGACAAATCAGAAATTAGACTATTCCATATTTCTACGGGATCTATTCGGCATTTTTTGTGAAGGTAAGCATCACAGCTCAGCTTTGTGTTGGTCCATCACTTATTGTCTGTATAAAAAGCAAAGCAGCTTGTGGTTGTAATTTGACGATGTGGAGAAGTTCAAGGGGTTTGAGTCGTTTTGCACAGCACTGCAAACAAAACTGACAGCAGTTCTAATTTCACAGACATTTTGGTGGAATTAGAAAAAATACATAATCAACAAAAAAACCACAAAACATTACACTAATTTTAAAAACAAAAGAAAATGTATATATTTTTTATTTTCCAAATCTGGATCAGCAAGAAGGAGGGGACAGGGGGGCAGGATGAAAGCGTAGTGGCGTCTGACTGACAGTACGGAGCACATTTCCAAAATAGCTCCCTGCCACCTGGGCTTGCAGCGCCATAACCATGGAGACCCAACTGCAGGAGCTATTAATAGCCTATCAGCTCCCAATCTTGTGCAGCTGGAGCTGCTCCAGAGAAAAGACAGACAGACGAATGAAGAGACGGAAGATGGAGGAGGAGCAAAAGGAAAACAAGAGCAGGGATCAGGATCAGTTTGTGTTTTTGTGCTGGACGTGTGAGAAAGACGGGGGAGGGAACAAAACGCCGGACTGGACTATCTGAAACATGTGAGGGGAGATGAGAGAGAAGGGATATTTTCTTGCTCTTCAAGTCTTTTCTTTTTTAAATGGAGGACAACATATAAATCCATCACAAGTTAGACTGAAGATGAACTTCCTCCTCCTCTAAACATCCTCTTATCTGTAGATGACTCTGTCTCAGCCACGCTTGCTCCCAAACTCTAAAAACTGCTGCCGTTTCACTGCCACTCTCCCATTTCTGGAAGAGGCTTTGGAAAATACACACACGGGTCAAATCTGATCCAAACTGTTGAACAGCTAAGAGGGAATGTCAGCAGACGACACATTCTTACATGCGAGCTTAAGCTTCCCCCTCCACGGCGTGAGCGACAAAACATCTGCAAAAATGGAAATTCACCAGCGTGGCTGCTGATATGAAGTAAATGTTTGTGATTTCTGAGTGAGGTTAGCGATGTTTCAGGACCAACTTAGTGCTGGACTCTCGTACTGTAAACAGAGGAATGTGAAACGTAATGAACAGAGGCGCCGACCTGAAACATCACCCTCGTCTTTTGTCACTTCGATGTGTTTAAATGGGATTTTGAGACGAAATTACTGCAGAATTTTGATGTCTATGGGAACTTCAGAATACATTTTACGGTAACAAGTGGGGGTCGGTGCCTCATTTTGCCTTAAAAAAAAAAAAAAATCTAAATATTGTGTTCTTCTGTATTTAGCCAACTGGATCTTTTGGGCCCTTTCTATACTAACTTTGTGAAATAACTCAAGCTCAGTCAAACGGCCTGAAACGTATCTGCAAACATTTACAAAGTCTTGCCACAGACTTTCAAATGGAATTAGGTTTGGACTTTGACTATACCACAAACAAGCTTTGATCCAAAGTATTCCTCTGAGTGCTCAGAGTCATTTTCCTGCCGAAGGATTGACCCCAGTTATTTGTGGAAGACTTCAAATAATGTTTTATCATCTAATTTAGCTCTAAGCCTCTCCACCACTTCCTCCCTGACCAGTCTGCGGTGTTGTGTTCCTCGGTCTTCATGATGCCGTTTGTTCTCTAATAAACCTCAGACCATCACAAAACAGCTGGATTTATACTGGGATTAAACTAAACACCACTTATCAGGTGACTTCTGAAGGCGAGCGTTTGGCCAGGATTTTATTAAGGGTGTCAGAGTAAAGGAGGCCGAATGCCTGTAGCACTTCTCAGATTTGTATTTGTCTTTATTTTTGTGTTCCTTCCACTTCACATTGATGCACTGCTTTGTGTTGTGCTGACACATAAAGTCTCAATAAAATATGTGAAGGTTTGTGGCCAGCATGAAACACACACACACACACACACACACACACACACACACACACACACACACACACACACACACACACACACCAACATGGACACATTCTGAGGAGTCACTGTGTGTGTCGTCAGTAAGGAACCACAGAGTGAAGCTGCGTCCATATCTGGGGTTTTTCCATTATAGTTTAGTTTTATTTCTTTGTGACTTTTTATCTGAATAAATTAGTTTTCAGTCGTTTTTAAGAGTGTGTTTGTTAGTTTTGATTAGTTAATTATTGTTTGGTTTCGGTGTAGTTTTTATTAGTTTTAGTAGTAGTTTCCATTTTTTCATATTTTGGTTAATATTTGGGTGCAGAATTAAAAAACGGCGACGTATTGTATTGTGATTATGTATAAATTGATTGCATAATGAATACTCAACAAAAGATACAATTTTCAAAAAAATATATTCAATTATTGTTGGACAAACAGCTGACTGGTGTTTTCTCCCAACTTTTCATGTCAACATTTTGTGGATGACTGCAAGTACGGCTAGGAATAGTATGTAGTATCTATTTATTTCAGTTAACAAAAATGATTTCTCAGTTTCACCTTTTGCCATTTTGTTAGTTTGAGTTAGCTGTGATAACCTCGGCTTCTACTAGATGCCACTGGAGGGTCGGATCTTTTAGCGCCTTCACGTAAAAACCGACTAAGCTCAGAAAATGCCCGACTTTCTCAGTTCCACATTAAGCCTGAACGTTTCCTGTAGATTTAATTCAGGTTTATCAAGAGGTCTTCGGAGAAACACAGCGGACCGCTAATGGTGCAAAGCAGGGTCACAGCTGTCTCAACAAAACATCCGACTGGGGTCAAAAGCACATCGAGAGGGCCAACAAGTTACAGAACCTTTCACAACTGGGTTATAAAATACACAGTACGCTTTATGTATTTCTATGCCTGATTATTCTTTGCCAATTGAAGAGGACACTGAAATAAACAAAGGGGACAAAGCAAAGATACATCAAGTTTCTAGAACTTGAGCTCCAAGCAGGGATTTTTTATTTTTAATACAGAAACCATATTATTGTCTATTAATGTCAGAGAAAATTACTGAAATTTATGAAATGCCATGTCAGGGAAAATGAAGGAGTAGCACTACATCACATAGATATTCAGTCCACCATTAACATAGCTCTGTCTTAGCCACAGTAATTGATCCCACGATGCGTCAGGACTTGACTCACTCACATTAAACGGATCATTTTATTCTCTTTACGGTAACGGATGTGAGAAGTGACTCAGCACAGAAAGTCTGGGCTCTGCGGCGAGACTCGTCTCTACAGTCTAAACCTAGCTGGTTTGGGTTCAAATTAGCCAGCAGCTGTCGCTGCAGATAGCTTTTTCCAAAAGGAGAAATATGTTTTAGAAACCCGGTTAGAAGAATTAACAGCCTGTTAAAATAGATAGTTTAATAGTTTACAGGCAGTTGTTGATATTTGAAGATCAGATGACGGCATTAAGAGTCTCTGCGTTTGGAAAATATGAATATCATCCATGTAGCTTGAACAGTAAGCCCCAGAGTTGATGAAGACAAAATACCTTAAATAACTAAATATCTAAGAAAAATATTCAACCAGTCACTTGATTTATTTTTTAAAAATACTGCTGTGTCAATTTCATAGCTGCTTGCCAGAAGAACATTTTTGTTCGCTTTAGCAGTACAGGATTTAAAGCAGGGCTTTTGAGTAATGAAGTAGTGAATTTTAACGCATATAAACCACATTTTTCTTCTTCTTTTACATACAGATGTTCTGAGCGAAACAACTAAGGTTAGAAGATAAATGTAAACCAATATCTACAGCAATAAAAAATTAAATAAAAATGTTTGGAGCAGCAGGATCCACTTCCAGTCCCCTAGGGAGCGGTCGCTCATCCTGCTCCTCACCACATCTTCAAATTTCACTAAATTCTCAGTATTGACCTTTTCACTTCAGTTACTGTATGTCTGATGAATCATAGGGGCATTTAAAGAGTCCAGACGTCTGAGCTTGATAACTGGAATAAGACCCCGCTGGTTCAAGTAATTAGTGAGGGGGGAAAAAAACAACATTTTCCATAAAAACCCAATCCTGACCATTAATGTCTTATCGGAGCATCTGCATAATTCTGTGACACAGAAATAAAGTCCACTTCAAACGATGGTAAACATACATAAAGTATAAATTTTCACCTCTGTATTTTAGAAGAGATGATAAAAGGACAAATGCACATTTAAATCAGCCAGAAAAACATTTAAATTTGTAATATATGAATTATTGTCCGTATTTATTTTAAAAAAGTCTTTATTTTCTTGCAAGGAAGTGGAAAATGAACTCGTATGTGAAGGATGAACCATAATTATAATGTCCTAAACCTGGCGTCCTTTATAGTTTGCTCCATTTGAAGCTAAATTGATTTTTTTTAATCTAAGTGAACATGAGCAGCAGCTTTTTAGACTATGACAACCTTTTAGAAATTTTCTACATTTTTATTTTTTAACTAATATTTAGTCAAGCTGGATTCCAATAATACAATTGAAATTTAAGAGTAACTGTAAATCAACCAGGCTTTTTTGTTTTGACAAATAAATATTTTGCGGAATTTAAAAATTTTTTTTTTTATCCCGAAGCAGTTTAAAGAACCACATAGATTTTTTTTAGTGACAAGCAGCAGAACATGTTAAGTCTGGTTTGATCCTTTTAAATCCCTGCACTTGAAGGCCATTTCGTTGCATTTTAAATAACTGCAGCAATCTATTAAAAATATTTGCAAAGTGGACGGCTTAAAAGTCGTGTCGCTCAAAGTTACTCACTATTGTGCGCAGTCAATTAGCTGATACTCGTTGGATCTCTCGAAGCACGCCCGGACGCCGTCATCCTGCCACAACGTCTTTGCGTGATCGTAAAACTCCTGAGGGGGGAAGAGCAAAACGAGATGAGAGTCAGAAAGGGCTTCAACGTTTCTGATGAACAGATTTACTTGAACTACTCCGTGCACTGAAAAAGAAAAAAAAAAAACAAAAACAAAAAACAAACAGTCGATAACGGATATTTTTTATGTTGGTTTAATGCAGGTGAACAAACAGGCTTGATCAATCAATGGCTCACGTCGGACAGAAACGCTTCCTGTTTTAGGTCGCTGTGTTATGGTACAATTTGACAGATATGAAAGGAGACAGAAAAGGCGACAAGGTTGTCTGTTGTCCATGACGTGTGACTGAGATCAGCGGGTGCGCAGCGTGTTGACACCACATGCAATGGACGTTGTGCCTGGGCGCCGCCCGTGTGCAAACTTCTGGAGGTAAATAGTGGTGAGGGGGGAACAAAGTAAATAAAGAAACACCTCACAACTCTTAGAGTTACCGACAAACTGGCGTCGCTTATACGCGTCAATTTAAAACAGAATGCGCGTCCTGACGACACTGGCTTTTCAGATTAAAAGCACCTTTTGAAAAAAAAAAAAAAACAGCAGGTATTGAATATACTTTTCATTAAGTTTTTTTTATTGGTCTGATTTGATAATGCTATATTAAGGGCTTTGTTTTCATCAGCTGCGAGCAGAAAATCATCATCATCATCAAGAGAAATAAAAGATTGAAAATACAAAGATTTACAATATGTTTCAGTTCGTGTTTGAGTTGCTGAAATTTATGAACCTTTCAGTAATAATTTAACCCACAGAACGGACATAACTACAAACATTTTGAGTTTCATAAACTGCCTGAAAAGTCACAAAATGAGTTTTTATTTTGTCTGTCCCCGTTTCCAATCTGATGTCAGACGTCTCGTTTACTCACTTGCCTTTTTACACTGACATGTTCGATCAAGGATGATTGAGGTTTTGTTTATCAAAGTCATAAACTAAGTTAAAGTCCCTCCCTTGAGCCAGATCAACAAATCAGCTTTTCTTCCAGTGAAATCTAACCTGAACAAATGCAGAACTTTGTCTTGTAAGTAGAGGTGGAAAAACATTTCAACAAAGACGGACCTCATTTCCTAGCAAACTAATGGCACTCCCCGTCTTCTCCTTGAGCATTTAATCCGTGAAGAAGAAGAAAAAAAAAGCATTTTTAAACATTGCTTTTTACAATTTGTAACAATGTGCTGCTAAGCTCTAGGAAACAAACTTCTTGGTTGACTGAAACTGACTTTGAATCAAAATCTGCCAGGATTTCGTGAAGGATTTCAGGCTCTGCAATGCTGATGGCGGCTCTGGCTGCTGATATATACTAACATGTAAAATAAAAGCATTGTGTCTTTTGTGCAATAATGCTCTTTTAAGATTCTACAACAGAATAAATCAAAGAAATTGCAATCTATTTCCTGTTTTCCTTAAACGATAGATTAAATAAGAAAAAGAAGTCAAAAATTATTTCTTATTTCTATTTCACGTCACGGCGACACAAATCTATTGAGAATATATCATCATTTAACATATCTATTTATGCAATATTAACATACTAATACATTTCTGATTGGGCTACGGTACAGAATATAAAACAGCATATTTAGCCTGTTAGTACTGAATCTGCTACAGGCAGAACATTGAAATATTCAACAAAAATATAGCAAATCCCAAATCTTCTTTGTGAAACCCTCGGCAAGAAAAGCAAAATAAATAAATAAAAAATAGTGGATTACATTATGATGCTGCTTCTCATCATAAATATTTTGTATAATATGACAAGAAGATGATAACATGCATCACTCTGCCAGTAATCAGTGTAAAAAAAAAGCAATCAAAGGACAGCAGAAAACAAAGGGACTTCATGTCTGTCCAAGTTATTTAAAGCTCTTTCTGTTGTTCAGAAATCTGGTTCAAGGTTGAATCATCTCAGACTTACAAATAAAACGAATGCAGCAGTAAACATGTTGCTCTCATGGCCCCATTAGTAACCACATCTAAACTGGCCTGTAATGATTAGTTTCTGTACAAAACGCTTTGACTGTAGACATATAATCTGATGGAGCCACGCTGCCACGTAATCCCTGCTCTTATGATTCGACCAATCCGAGCCGAAGCGCCGAAAATTCAAACATTTCCCCCTATACCAGCACTATTAAACTGTGACGATGAGCAACTCAATGGGATGATGTTACACACACACATAACTCTCTCAGCGCGCCCACACACAATCCTCAATATAAATTCCAGTGAGATGCAAAACACACTTTCGCCATCCCTGTCTTGTAAGTTGGAAACTATGCAGCGCTCGTCAAAAACAAGTCAACCGACCAAACAAGTAACCAAACGACAACCGATGATAAACGGCAATAAATAATTGCCTCCCAACTGCTCAGCGCAGCAGCAACGGATGGGGAAGTGGAGAGCATTTTGTGGGTGAAAAAATAAAAAGGACAATCGGCCTATCAGCTGTATATCACCCAGTGTCAGCGCAAGAACTCAATGCCTTCATGTCGATGAAAATCATAAATCACAATGTCTGGTGAACATAGTTTTGACTTGAATATGATTTACTGGAATAACAATTTTGGAAACCACAGCGCAAAAACTCAAAGGAAGAACATGAACGAGGAAATGTTTAACCTTCAGCCGTTTTAAAGAGCTTTAGAGTCATGAAGTCCCAACATGAAGTAGGTTTAACAATCTCGACATTAGATTGGGAGATGTCATAAACCTACTTCGAAAACTACGAGATCCCACTAAACGGCAAAGACAATTATCCACAAATGGAGAAAACATGGAACACTGGTGGACCTTCCCGGGAGTGGCTCACCTACCAAACTACTCTAAAAACACGTCAACAAACTCATCCAAGAAGACGCCAAAGAACCCAAACGAACATCTGAAGCTCTGCAGGCCTCACTTGTCTGAGTTATGGTCAGCATTTATGACTCAACAATAAGAGAAAGTCTCAGCTAAAATGGCCAGCTTAAGGTTAAAACCACCACCGGCCAAGCAGACTGAAAAGAGCCATCTCATATTTACCAATAAATAAGAGAGGGTCAAAAGTCAATCTAAGACTTTTGGGAAAATATTTTATGAGCTGAGGGCGAGGAAAAGTGGAAATTTTCAGAAGACGTGCTTCCTGTTGCATCTTGATTAAACCTAAAATCAATTCAGAAGAGCATGATGGTCAAACACGGTGGTGAAAGTCCGACCATCGGTTTGTGATCCCAAGCTCAAACGCAGTTGGGTTTTGCAGCAAGACAATTATCCAAAGCAGTGGTAAGCCCGTGTCTGAATGGCTAAAAAAACCCCCCCAACAAAACAAAGAAGATAAAAACAAAACACAAGATTTGGAACGGCCTATTTAAAGAATGAAATCTTATTCAATTGCTGTAAAATCAACTTAAAAAGGTTGTTAGAATAAAACACTGACAAATGTGATCAGATCAGTTTCAGCTTCATCGAGTGGCAGCATAATCATTTTGAATTTCAACATTTGCAATTCACCAAAATATTTGGAGTGAGCTGCATTTCAATAACATATTTGGCCGTTTGCAGGAACATTCAGTGTCTTTGATGCACATCTGATGTAGATTTTAGTGGCTGAGATGTTTAAGATCCCAAAGAAAAGTTTGGACACTATGATGACAGGGGGAAAACAAAACTGGCAAGAGAGTGTGGCTCAATCACAAAACTGCTAAGGCTGCATTCAGCGGAAACAAAGCATGCAGATGGTTTCCTAATATTATGAAGCCCAGCCTCAGTCCAGTCCTGCAGGGTGACATTGTACACAATGTTTTCTTTTTAACCAAAATAAAACAAAGTTGTACATTCACTCAAGGCCTGTGGTTAAATTACAGAACAGAATGAATACATAAAAACACGAGGGCGTCTTATGTTCAGACAGTCAAGATCAGAACATGCACACACCCAAAAGATTAAAGGAAACTCTACAATCCTCTTTGCACCCACATAACAGTGGACTGCTATGTTAAATTAAAATATCGTACGAGCCCTTGAAAGTGTTAATACTGTAAAAAAAAAAAAAAAAATCTAAACTAAACAACAGTGAACGAGACGGGGACGAAAGCACCAAGGCTCGTCTGCTGACAGGCGGCAAACAAATTCCAAGTAACCCACACGCTGCAGCGCTTTGACACTATAAAACTTCAGGTTTGACAACAAAAAAAGTTTGCAGACACATCTCTCCAGTGGTTGTAACACAAACACTCCTGTTTCACCGAGAGGTGAGACTGTATATTGAATTAAGTTTGGCCCCAACGGTGGCTCAAGTTAGGCCTTTAGGCTGAATAATTAGTTAATGGCCAAATCCCACTGGGAGTCCTGAGCCCACACAGAAACTACCTGTGGGGTCAACCCCAGGGGGCAGCGACCGACTGCCTCCACTCAACACCTGTGCTATGGGACTGTGAGCTGGGGAACTGGGACTACAACACAAACACAGCTGATACCTGCAGCTTCTACAAACACAAGTTTACTACTAACCTCTGTTGATGAAATATTCGATAAAAACTGTAGGTGAATTCATCAAACCTGCAGAATTTTTTTTATATATTTTCGTTATTTACATCACAACACTGCAGTACTAAAAAGTTAACAATAAGAACTGTTAACAAAAATGCAATGAAAACTGTAAAAATTTGATCCTAGTGTTGAATCGGACCAGTTAAAGGAGATCAGCAGTCATTCAGTAAGGAGACATTCACTTGATCCAGGTGTGAAGAAGGAGGACAGCACTATGTGATAGAAGCTCAATAATCCAATATTTCTCTGACGAGTGAACGCACCGTATAACCGAGAGCCCTGCTGCCATGTAAAATGTGTTTGAATATCAACTCAAACAAGAGGGAGACAAATAAACGATATTTGTATCAGGAGTGTATCCCGTTATCGTGCAGCTCACCGATGGAAAGTCAAAGTCTTTCTGGTTGACGAGGTTGAGGACATATTCGATCCTGTACTGGTTCTCCGGACAGGCCAGCTGCACTGGTGGCGTCAGAGTGCTCATGGCTGTTACTATGGTCTGTCACAAGCACACAGGTCCAGAACGAAAAAGGAAACAAAAAATCAGATTATAACAAGACTTTTAAATGCTGAAGAGAAGACAAGACAGAGAAGTTGTTCAATGAGTCACTTACCTCAATAGCCTCTTTAATATTGTTCTTGATGTCCTGAATTTTCTGCTTCTTTTCTCTGAAACAAACAAAACAGACATTTGTTTCAGAAATTGTGTGACAAAAACAATTAGAAGTTTCATATCATAACTTTCCTAAAATAATGAAAGTCTTTTTTTTTTTTTTTGCCAAAATCACTTTTGGCAAACAAAAAACTTGTATGCCATTATTTTTTTTAGGAAGATGACAATATGAAATAAAGCAATTCATTAAGTTTTAAAACTAAGACTGTCAATTGGCACATAATATAAAACTGGCTTTCAAAAGTAACAAGTTATGAAATCTGAAAGTTTTACATTAAATCAAAGATAAAAAATAAAAATAAAAAGTGAATTACCTCATTACAGACTGACAACCTGAGCAGACAGCTCAACTAACCGGCTAATATCAGCTTTTTGTACCAGTGTTGCCATTTGTTTTAGAACTTTTATGCAAATACAACAAAACAGTTTTTACTTAGTCGCAACATGAAAAACGTACGTAGCGCCTTCTCCGAGACCATACATGTTTTCGTCTTGCAAGCAATTCACTTGACATTTTAAACATTTTATGTCCTCGACAGAAAAATCCCAAACGCAAAATTATTGAGGTAAAACATTGATTGGAAACTAGGGCTGTTGTAAACGAATATTTTAGTAATCGAGTAATCTATCGATTATTCTTACGATTAATCGAGTAATCGGATAAAAAAAATTTCTAAAATGAAATATTGGTAAATCTGGCATAATACCGGTGTTACTATCAGATATCAATGTCAGTCCAATTTTTCATATTTGAGCATCCCTAACAGTTGCTTTTTGTAGTTTAGAAAACTAACCTGTAACAATAATAGCTCACTTTCTAAGTTAACCAGAAGAAAAGTTATAGAAAAATCTGAAATTATATTGAATTTAATAACAAAGAGGCAGGCTCATAAATATGCTTATAAAAAATGTCTACAATCCAGCTTTTAGTTTATGTATTCATCTTCAGTGAGTTTAATAGATTAATTAAACTCACCTTGCCACCTAACCTGTCACGCTTTGGGTTTGAAAATACGGGAAATGCCGCCTGGAGTGGGAGGAGAGGGCGAATGAACGAACATGGGGTGGAGGGGAGGAAATAGACCAGCGGACTGACGAACCGTTAGACCGGGGGACGAACACGGGGGGAAGCAATACGGGATATTTACGACACCTTCACTGGTCACACTCAGAAACTCATCTACCAGCCATGTACGATGCGCTCCGCCACCCGTTTCTTCAGACCGGGATATGAAATTTATTGTGCGGTTCGTCGGTAAAGCTACATTTACACGGTAAGCATCAGCTACTCAGCCGCCCGCCCTGTTCAGGCTATCCGCTCACCTCAGCGCTCTTCCCGCCGTTCGCTTTCAACCAGCAGCCCCGGAGGAGAAATGCTGCCGTACTCCAGGCATTCCCCCAGTCATGTTAAGGATGCTTATTGGTTCCCCAAAAACGATAAAAAGTCGGGCATTATCATCAATCAATAAAATCCCCACGGGCCAATCTTGAAGATTGGACTTTATGCCGCTGAGACTTAGCTTTTGACTTAGCTTTTGTCAACAACTCAGAGGCGGAAGTGAGAGCTCCGCGCAACGCAAATGAAGTCCCCCGGAACACGGTGCGCTAACTAATAAAACATAAATTAACGAAGCTTCGAGGCAGGTAAATTTTCCTCGAGGAATTTTAGTAATCGAGGTACTCGAATCATTCGAGGAATCGTTTCAGCCCTATTGGAAACATAACGGTGCGACAGGAAAACTAACTCGAGTTTTTTCTCTTGTGCTTTAATCCGGCAAATTTCAGCGACACGTATGAAAAGTGCAGCAAAAGGAGTTGACAGGGCTCAACTTCATAGGAACGCAAAAGAGTTTGTTTTTGATCTGGAAGGGTAAACAGACCTTCATCGCCACGCGCGGTGCAGAAATTATGTCTGTGCAATGTGAATGATAGCTGTGTGTACAAGACATTTGGGACTCTCTGTGATGGAAATGTTTCTAATAAAGGCAACCAAGGAGCCAGTTTGTCCGTATTTCACCTTGAGCCTGCCAAGACAACAGGGCATTGTGTTTATGACGGCTCCACGTCAGTGAAAAGAGGCGAACGCTGCCTATTTTTTTTTTATGTGCTACTTTTACTGTTAATGTCAGATTTATGTGCAGAGTCAACGTGAACATAAAAAAGGACAATTGGGAACAAAAATGCAAAAACCAGTGAAAATAAAATGTCTGATGAATGTATTTAATCTAAAAGATGGAATTATACATCAGGCCCAGTTTGCTCATTTTTTTACTGGCGATGCACAATAAATCAACTAAAAAAAACAAATTGATGAAAAATGACCCTCTAAGGTAAGGTAATTTTATTTATATAGCACATTTTCAGCAACAAGGCAATTCAAAGTGCTTGATGACTACTACTCTACTTTTTGAAAGCGCTGGTCAGTCACACATACCAGACATTCAGTATTTTGTTCCCAGTTCCTCTGGCATCAGTTCAATGAGGGACAAAAAAAATTAAGATGATTTCCATTTTCTAAGACAAGCCACCTGTGAGGTCACTGTGCGCCGATAGGGGGAAACGGCGAAGGAGGGGACACAGGACGGTTTATCGGGTTAGAAGGGAGATTGAGAAGGCCCTGTTTACATTTTCAACCTGATAGTCATTATAAATCACATGATTGTGTGTGTGTGTGTGTGTGTGTGTGTGTGTGTGTGTGTGTGTGTGCGCGTGCGCTCACTGTGCAGTGTTGAGTGTGAGGCTCTTCTCCTCTGTGTCTCTGCTTCTTGTTTTTTTTTTTTTTTTTTTTTTGGAGATGTTTTAGGTTTGGCTTGTTTTGTGTTGAGATTCATCTGTAACTTTATCCGTCTGATCAGCTGCAGCAGAAACTCCCCATGTTCTTCTTATATTTTAGCATTATGACTTTATGTCAGCTATTGTGTGGAAAACAATTTAGTTTTTGTATCACATCAAAATATCACAATTTCAGTTAAGAATACCTCTTAAAAGATTTTAATTTGTTTGTGAAACGTCGACAACTTCGGTCGAGCACAGTGAATATTTAGCAGCTAAGATTTGACCCAATCACAGACCTTTTCAGCTAAATTAGAAAACTCAACAGGCAAGCCAAGTAAAATTTTACAAATCTAAAGGAAATGGAAGAAAATTAAATATATACAATAGTAGAGCAGTAGACAACACAACCAAGCAAGTCAACCGGATAAACACCAATTTATAAAGAAATACCGCATTTCAAATACTTCCTGTATATAAACTTATGCATAATCACTTTCAAGTCGGTGTGTTCAGGAGTAGCGTTGGTTTTCTTGAGTAATCCCAGCAACACTTGAAATTCTAGGAAATAACTTGATCAGTGTTTCACCCTGTGTCCTTCACCAGGGTCATCAAGGCCACAAGTTGAATGCATCAGTCCACTAGTAAAGTTGTTCCCGAGTATTTCAAGTGCTTCAAAGCATCTTGGGAGTAGGAGAACTTTTGCCAGAATATTTTTGATCCCAGGAGTTACTTGAAGCTTCATCTGCCATAAATTAACAGAGCTGCATTTAGCTATGATCTCTCTCAGAAACTTAAGAGAAAGTTTAAAAACTGTAGAAAAATAGTTATTTTCCCTCAAAGGTGAGTGGGTGGTGACTGTTGTGTTTTTGTGCAGGTGCAGTTAAAAGAGCCCCTTGTTAAAACGTTTGGTATTTGCGTATATATTGCGCCGCCAGGGTCCCATTACTGCGTTAACTGCGCTGAAGTCTGCTGGAATGAATCTGAATCTGCATTTCCACATCTTACTTTTTGGTATTTTACACATTTAGATTTTTCTAACAGTTTCTGGTGACGTTTCAGACTCATTTTGTTTTATGTGACCGAAGCAGAAACAATCTAAAAGTGGTCAACTTTAATAACAATTCACATGAATTATATTATGTTTCTTTGTGTGAAAAGAACAAAACTTTTTTTTTCTTTTGTTTAATCAAATTTATGTTAACAGGTATCAAAATGTTTTTGGAGAATGATTCTATTACTTACGCTTTATTTCATACAAAAATAAAATAAAAAAACAATCTAAACCATGACTTAAGACATTCTAAGTAGTGAATTGTGAATTAGTTTGGTTCCAACTTATGTGAACTGAATGTAAAACTAGCCCTTGGTAAGAGTTAACTTGCACAATACTGCGAGTGTGAAATTTGACTGAAATAGAAACCACCAATTCAACAATGTGAGGGGGGAAAAAGCTCAAAGGCTGGACTTTGAGCAGTAACTTCTTTCAACTTTTATTTTAATCTTTTGGGGCATGAAATGTATTGTTCATAGTTAGCTTTTGGGTTCAAAATAGTCTTTTTTTTTAAGCCCAAAAAGTTTCACACAGTTTTATCCCTTTGTTTTGACCACTTGAAAGCTCCAGTGGTGAATGCCTTGGCCAAGAACAGTGCAGTCATCACAGTTAAAAGGAACATGGAGATCTAAGTGGGTGTTTCATTCATTCTCCCAAATCTGACCGACAGCAGATACCAGCAAACTTCCGGTGACAAATTACTCTGACTTTACCACAACACTTCTTCCATTCTCCTCAAATCTTTCATCGCTAGCACCACTCAACATTTTGAGGTCCTAAAATCAGCATATTTACGTCGAGCTGGAGGATCTGTGGAAATTAAAACCCATTACTATGCCTGTCATGTGAACCCCCACCAGCAACTGGTCTGCTGTTTTGGTCTCAACAGATTTTCACTGACAAAAGTTATTTAATGTCACACATCTGACCCACGCAGTCAAACACACTCATGTGTCAACAAACTTAAATGAAAGCACTGCAGTTTATCGAATGTGGGGAAAGTTAGCCATTGCCTGCTATCCAATTTATAGTGCAGTCAAGTTTGCCGGACAGACACATCCATCCCTACGCAGGACGTGGACAGACATGTACTCTTTGTATAAAAACAGTGTTGTGCGCACACAAGCACTGTTCAGTGTTGTGGAGTCACACACTGGGTCATATGCTCTAGTCTGCCTAAGGTGCTGATTTTCTAGTCAAACCTTGCAAAGATGCTTCTGTCCCGACCAATACATGACCACCACCAGACCAACCCACGCTTAGTCACTGACACACAATAACTCACACACAAATTCCTTTTTAGCTCACTAAAATAAGCAAGGCTCAAGAATGTGGTCTAGAAACAAACAAAAACAGGAAGAGAACAGCTTTCTGGAGAGCTGTGGAGAAAAAAAAAAGATGAAAAAAAAGTGACTATTGGTTTGTGTCCAGAGCTTTACCAAAAAAAAAAAGGGGGAAAGCTCACATTGTACAATCAGTTCGTCAGACTTCCCACAGGGTTTCTCAGACCTGGGCTACAACCAATGTGGTAAAACACAAGTTAATCAGCAGTGATTGCCACTGAACATGAACTAATCCAGCCAGAGCTGTCACAGCATCGGCTCTAAAAACTCGCTGATGCCATTAGTCAGGGCTCGTCATCCAACATCAGTGTCTGGCCTCCCAGATGTCCTCCTGGAAGAATGGTCCAAGATTTCCCCAAAAACACAAAAAAGCCTTCCCGAGAGAAGACGCAAAGGGTGGACCAACAACACCCTTCCCATTGTTTAGCCTATGGATAAACAATGGGATCCCACTCAAGTTAATTTGAGTGAAGACAAACAAGTCAATATTTTCTGTACCGTAGAAGAACGTAGCACAGAGTTTACCAAGGGATACAATATTAGCGTTTTCTTGTTCTCTCCTTGCATTCCCTGTTTCGTTTTATTGTAGAGGCCTCACTTACTTCAACTTCCTGTCAGGTTTTAGTTCTTCTTTTCAGGAGCCTGCACACCTTCCAAATGAAAACCGGTTCCAAGATTATCGACCCTAAATCATATCAGTTTATGTTGTTGCATATGAAGTGAAAATGTATTTGCCCTCTTAGAGATTTTTTCTGTTTTTGCTTTGTTGTCATTCGACAATTTAAGACTGAGAACAATTAAAAAAAACATACATAGAAAAATTTTAAAGAACTGAGTAAATACGAAATGTAGTGTTTAAATTTGGATTTTTTTTTCTCTTCTGGAGGGGAGAACAACCTGTCCAAGCCGACTTACTCCTTCAAGTACTGTCCTGCCGTTTGTGTCACCATTGGCATCAAAAGCTGGTTTTTGATTTACAGTGGTCTCTAACACCACTGTAAAAGATTTTATAATTCAAGAAGCTTAAGGTAATACCACAGCATCACAATTAAATCCAACTCTGGACTTTGACTGGACCAATTGTGATTCTTTTTAGCCAGTCAGAGGTGGCTAAGATTATGGACTGGTGCCTGGGCATCATTTTCCACTTCTTTTGTGTCGCTCCACAGAATATTTCCTCTAAAGTTTTCGGATCATCAGAGGAAGCTAATTTCGCCCTGACTCCTTATTGTTGAATCGTATGTTATTAAAGTCTGCGTAATAATCTGAAACATTTAAATTAGTGCCTCAACCAAAGAAATTCCTTGCTGGTAGTAAAAACGCAGCTCATTGAGAAGAGCTGCCCACCTGTAGCTCACCTGGATGGCACATCAGACAGAAATTAGAAGAGCTCACAATTACTTAAAATAGCTGTTTATATAACGTATAACTGTGTATAATCAGCTCTACTTTCTGGCGTGTTACAATAAGCATCACATGAGTTTTGTTGCCTTAGGAGGCCCCTAAAAAACTAAGCTGTTACTCAAAAATACAAAAAAAAAGTAGATAGTTTTTATAGATATAAAAAACTCATTTATTTACATTTAGGTTGCTTTGTAATTTTGAACAAAAAGAGAAAAGGTTCAGCCCAGGTGCCTTGATGCGCCGTGATCTTAAGCGAACAGCGGATACGGCTCGTTTGTGAATCGTACTCACTCTGCATTGAAGCCGTTGACATGTAGGATCCTCATCTGTTTCACGATGGTGCTCTTTCCCGACTCACCAGCTCCTGAGGGGGAAAAAAAAATTAAAAAAAGGTATTTTGTTTGAAAAAGAAACCAAAGAACCCTATACATATGAAAAGCCCCTTTCTAAAGATCAGCACAGATGTTTGAATTGTTTAAGCTTTTCATTTTATTAAAGGAAAATGCATCGTCAACTATAACTTTTTGGTTTTGTGTAAAGGTTTGGACAAGTCCTGCCTTAAGTCGACATATTCAAATATTTTTTGTGTTCAGACTGAATCGTGACTTTGAACTTTTCAAGAAAAATAACCAGGAGTCACAAAATGATATGCAAACATTAGCAAAAAATAAAAAAACTGGGCTAAACCCAAGAGCGGGTTACTGAAGGTTGATGAGAATCCAGTAGAACTGCGTAGGAAAGTTAGAGACTGGGAAACCCTAAATCCAAAATCCTCAAAATCCTGAACCACTGCTCTGCTAAAAGTATATTTAAAGTGGTGTAAAGGTGGTGAACGGCCACAGTGAACAGTTAAATTATTGACAATCTAAAAAAGTATTCCTGTCAATACATGAGTTTTACAGACAAGTCGAAGTCTTGCTGGAGTGACTATTGGCTTGAGTGTTCCACGTCTGTTTGACAACAAACTCAAATTAATGCTACGCGGTCCTGCCGGGTCGTTGACTGTGCATCGGCAGGTCGCTAACTCACTGTATCTGCCGTCAGAACGAAACTCGCATCTGCTGCTCTGTAATGTCGGCCCTGCAGAAAGCACAGCCAGGTGAGGAATGAGCTGCATACTGTACAGAACCAGTCTGCAGCTCTTCTTGGGCTGACCAATGTTTTTCCTAAGATATTGCTTTTTGTAAATGTCCTTGATGATGGATATTAACTCCAGGATTTTCAGAGTTTTCAGGCCTAAACCAGCCTTGATTGGTTTAACAAAACCAGAGTCACAGAAGTTAGTACAGAGGTTTTATTCTGCTAGACTGCTTCAGACCAGGCTACAACAGCTAGGATGAGCTACGTGTTTTTACCGAGAGGTCAGAGGTCATAACAGTCTGGAAAACATAATTACCAGTAACAAAACAACAACAATAAAACACAATGTTTTAATTTAATTTTTCATAATTAAATGGGCTGATACACTTACAGGTACTTGTATATTTAAGCAAAATAGAAGTGATGCTGCTCAAAGTGCTCGTAAATAGTTGTTAGCCGAAAATTATAACATAAAAATACTTCTAGTTCATGTAGTTGACATTCAAGAAAACCAAAACCAATCAAGTTAGGGACTCAGTGATTCCTTGATCATTCCTGACCAATGTGGACTTATCAATAAGTCCTTGATCTGCTAGGCAGAAAACTGCGACCTTCAAGCAGGAACAGGATGCAACGCTGCCGATTTGATTTGTTGCACCAAAGTAGAAACAAACGGGCATAAATTTCTTCATTACACTCACCAAAATGACTAACTGTAAATAAGACACTAATAACAGGTTAACAATAAAGGATTTCTTCATGCATGTCAGCCCTGTGACGGGGCGGCAATGTGTTTGAGGCGCACCCCGCCTCTCACCCCGCCTCTCACCCATCTGACCGCTCCAGACGGGTGGAGGGACGGTTCAACTTGAAACTCATGGGATGCATACATTCAGAAATCAAGCCAAAAAAATAATTCGGCACAATAATCTAAAATCTCAAATGTGGAGATGAAACATGTTCTTTAAAAGCAGGGATTAAAATCCTGCTAATCAACTCCAGCCCATCCCTGGATAGCGACTACTTCACGAATGAGCAAATTAAAAAACCAAACTAACTAAACAGAGGGGAGGGGGGGAAACTACCACAGCCTGCTGGCTGCACTGCATATGTGACTTTAGAGCAATCCTTATATTATCTGTTTCTGTAGACCACAGTAAAACCATATCCATATATAAATCTATATATGCACAAAAGATAAGCTAATAACGCCATGGATGTCTATGAAATTACAATGAAAAGAAAAAAAAGGGAACCAGCTTTAACGGCACACATCATTGTTTTGGGTCTCGTCCCACTGTTCTGATGTCGCCACAACTTCCTCCATGAGAAAAATATAAGCTTGTCAAGCGTGATCCATACTCACTGGGAACAAACTAATCAAACATGATTTTTACAAAGAGCAGAGCTCCTCAATCTACACAACATGATCGATTTGATAAAATCAGTGTAAACTCACACAAACATGAACATATAACAATTGAATGCTACATACTGACCCATTTAGGTTTTGTAAGTGTAACTTTCAAACCCAATTTTTACCTAATGCCTTCCTGGGAGAAAAACAAAACAATAACCTGCCAAATTAGATTTATTAGGCATTTCTCATTTCAAAATTCTACACTTTGCATTCTTCACTCACATTTCAATAATCTTTCCAACCACATTCTGGATATTTGATGAGAAAACATATACTTTTAATCCAGATGCATTGTACATTCCTCAGATTGTCAAAAATGCCATTTGTCTTCCGATTAGAAAGTAAAAGGTAAAATTTTCCTACTTATTTGCACAAATTTTGAGTCCCTATATGTCAGAAATCAAGGAATAAATTATCCAAATAAATACAGATTCTTCTATACACAGTTTTAATTTTCTTTTTTTCCATTAGCTGAAATTAAAAAACACTAAAGTCTCTGCTTTTTTTTTGTTTTAGGATCTAGACGGTTTCCGGCTGGATCACCATGGATCAAGTTTAAGTCCCGGTCTGAAAGGGAAATGGCCCTTTTTGGTTTCTGAAGTCTTATTTTTGGGCTCAGGGAATCAGCTAGAAAAGCAAATGAGCTACATAAAAACAGTAGTAGTCATGTTGGAAGTCAGATTTAAATGACATCGTCTACAGAAATTTCAGAAATTCACATATTTCTATTTTCAATAACCAAAAAAAAAAAAAGAAAAAGAAAAACTCTAAGTCTATTTTTCCCCACATACGTATTCTGACTAGGAAAATCACCACACCTGATTCTAGACTTTTCTAGACTTTCTGCTTTTATTGTGGGATTTTTTTTGGCCTACATGCTAAAATAATCCCTTTTCCCCCCAACTCCACACCAATAAATCTAAATATTCTGTAACAAAAAGTGCACACATTAACTCTAAAAGGTACACGAAATTGCTTTAATTAGGATCAGAAGCTACTTAAAAATACAATAAAACACAACTGCAGCATGTTTTCATGCTGACAGGCCTTCAGTCTGAGAGCAACAGGCTGAAAAGCCCATCACAGTGCTGCCTTTTCGGCCTTATGCAATGGCAGTCACACTGTTGACAATGTTTCCTAAAACAACACCCAGAAGGCCATGCAGGGAGGAAGCAGCGTCTCAACTGTGAAAACTATGAGGCCTGAAGAACAACCGCAAAAAGAGAAAGAGATCAATAAATCAAAGGCTGGAGCTCATTTCTCAGGGAGGCCCCAAAACTCCTCCTCTCTCCCCTTTGCTTGGTACTTCACACTTCTGGGTAGATTCATGTAAAGTGGAATTATGTTGACCATTATCTCAATTGAAAATGATCAGCTGTCAATATACGATGCCATTCTAAGCTTGTTAAAGAACAAAAATATGACATCAACTACACACTTGAAACAAATCTGCAACTAAATGTATTTAGAATGTACTGCTAATACACCGACAGCGATATATATAGTACAGTATAGTTGTTCCAAAAATAGCAGACCTTTAATTGTTAAACATATATGTTCAATGTACTGATGAACAGAATGCCAGTCAACAAGTAATAAGCATCATACATTTATTTCTCCCTAAAGTGAAGCATCAGAACACATGAAGAGGTTTTTTTTCTGTTATTTTAAACAAAACACTTTCCCCCCTCGTATTTTTACCCCCCATTTAAGATGAAATGCCATCTCAGAAATGAATAGTTGCATGAATTCAGCTACACATTTTAGTCTTTCTCGTGATGATTAAATACTTCGAATTGACAAAGACCTTTCTTGCTTTTTCCAGAAAGGATTAGGTTTACTTCTGTTCTTTAAACATTGAGATAAGCACCATTTTGACAATTATTGACCCATGCCATTCCTTTTTCAAGTTTTAAAGAGTTTCACATGGTAAAAACAACAACAAAATTAAAGATTACACAGTTTCAGTCTGGATTTTTTATAAGCTTTTAGAACGATTTTGAAAAAGGTGTGTAAAACTAAATGATTGGCTGATTGGATTGTAGGCAGTAAAAATGGTTGACAAATAAAGCTGGGTGTCTGGGTTAACTAACACAATTCAATTTTATTCACTATTATTGATAAGTGTGAAGTATCTCGTAAACCACAAGGTATTTTCTTAGCAGGTGACAAACATTATTGTTCTGGGATTAAATCAAAAGATGTTCTAGAAAATAAGGTTTATGACTGGGTTAAAACTCGGGTTGTTTCATAATTTTGCACAATTAAAGGTATAAAGTATGATTTAAAAAAAAATATTTTTACTAAACATAATGCTTGCAGTAAGTCATTGCCAAATAACTTGCAATAATTCTTAACAAATACGTCACATTAAAGATGTGTGAGCCATGTCTGAAAACACAGAATGCATTTCAGAAAAAAACTAAAACTGGGTTGCAGCAGAACTTATGGAACTGGTTTGCTAGGAAAACCAGTGCAGGCATGAGTGCAAACTGAAAGGTTTCCTGATACATCCAGAAATCTGTCAAAATTGGCCCGTATGAGCTTGAACAATATGTCCCCAAACCATATTCTGGACATCCTTATTCATATTTCAAGTTTGCTCTTTGTGAAAGCACCAACTTGGCATAAAAGCAATAAATATTCTCTGTATCAAAAAATGTTGCAAAATGTTACAATTTGCTACATGTGAAACCAAATGCAAGAAACATATGAACTGAATTCAGCTGCCAAATGAAGGATGTGCAACAGATTCATGTTTTAGTCGAGTAAAACTGGACTGAACTGACTGTCAAGTACGTCTTGTCTGTACAAAAGTGATAAACAGGATTTCCTGTGGCCAAAAACTATTTCACGATGACGTTACATGGATAACACTTCATCTTTATTGAAATTATAGGTTGCATGTATTTATAGAAATCTGACTAAATATAGAGCTTTCTGTCTGATAACAATGTTTCAGTGTTAAGTTGTAAAATGTGGGAGCATTTTACATTTATCAGCTAATTGGTTCATACATCCCAGTAGTTTTGCAAGGTCCAGCCCAGTTTAAGGCATGAAAACGCTTGCAGGGCTCCAGAACGTTTACGACCCTTTCCAGACTCGGCTGGAGTTCGTAGCCCCTTTCAGTCTATTCTTAAGGTACACATAAAAATGTTCACTCCAAATTTATAGTGGATGTTTTTTTACAGGGATCAGACTCTAAAGGTGGAACTTGAAAATACCGGCATAGTGGAAGAAAAGAGGCATGGAAGGAATATCATTACCAAGCTTGGGGTTGCAAAGGATGGTACGTTATAACACTTCAAGTGCCATGAATCACAACTCAACTTTCCAAATACATATTTAGCAAATTGGATGGACATTCAGAACTGAAACAGATTCTAATTACAAAGACCAGAAGACCTTGGCAGAGGAAAAATGAGATGTTGGGGGCAAAAAACACAGTCGGTTAATTGTAGCTGATATCAGTGAAGTATTATTGATTTTGAAATGTAATGTTTTTCCAATGTCTTGTTTCTTTTGATGGATAAGTGGTGGGCAGATAGATGGACAGACAGACAAAAGGACAGAGAAGAATGGATGATAAAGAAACAGAAAAGTAGATAGATGGATGAATGAATGAATTACATGGGAGGACAGGTGACGACATGATGAATAAAAATTGGTGGATAAGAGGACTTGATGGAAAAACTGGTAGATCTATGCATGGATCCAACTTGAGGGCAGTGGGATATAAAATATGTAGGGGCAAAAATATGCTCTTTCCCCCCCACACTAATTTTCCTGACAGATTTTGCGGTACAACAATATGGCAAAAAGGCTTAAAAAGTTAAAGTTTAAACTTGAAGGCTGTGAGTACGTGAAACCAAAGTCAAATTTCTTGTTTGTGCACAAAATCTGCCAATAAAGTTGGTTCTGATATGAAAAGGCAATGGACTAAATAATAAAGCCTAAAGCAAAAATATCTATAGAGCTAATAAACAGGGATAGGAGGTGAAACAAAAAAACAAAAAAGGTGTCAGCCAAACTCACCTAAAAGTAGTAGTCTGTGTGTTGCTCTGTAGATCTGTTTGTCCTTTTGGAGCTGCTTCTCAATCTTTTTGTTTGCTTCTCTTTGTGCCTTCTCCTCATTTCTCTGGTCTTCGGTCTTACTGTTGCCCAAACAACCCATCTTCCCGCAAGAAAAAAAAGGAAAAAAATGGGGGTCCAGGGGAGGAGGAAGAGGAGTGGAAGAAGTAGAAGCGGAGGGAGGGGGAGTATGTAGAAACGAAAATAAATAAGTAAAAATTGTCTAGGTCCCTCGCTTGACCCTCGGATTTGGCAACAATGTAACACACATTTACACAGCTATAGTTTGGAAAACTGTCCGTAGTTTAATTCTAGACAGGCAATGTGGGCATAAAGCGCATTTTGCTGTCAGAAAAAGGGCAGGATACTGCTGCTGACGACACGGAGGCCGCCTTCTCAGTTAGCTTTCAATCCTCCTTTATTTTTCCCCCCCTCCTTACATTCACTTTAGTGTTTGTTTTTCTTCTTATTAACTTCTCCCCTCGACAAACTGGTAGGTAATTATAATCCACAGCGTCCGTTACGACACCAAAAAGCGAGATTTCACCTCGAAAGGAGGCAGCGAAAAGAACCTAATTTGCATCTCCGAAAGCCGGGGTCTTGCGTCTCACTGCTGCCCGTGACAAGGAGCTGAACTCGGCGCGTCCGAAAGGCTCGGCCGGGCTGAGGCGCTGCTCGTCTCCGCGTCGTCTATGACAAGAAACATGTCCAAAGGTGTACACTGTCTTTTTTTTTTTTTTTTTTTTTTTTTTTTGTGTGTGGATTTTTCTCGCTCCCCGATGGCTGTCTTTGGTTGGGTACCCACCTAGGAGATCAGCAGGAAGGGAAATAATATGTATACCCAAACGAGCTACATGTATGATATTCTTCTTCCTTTCGTCGTCATCTGACTCCTTCTCCGCATCAAATAGAGCTCCAAACTCGCTGCGGTTGTCTTTCCGTCGCCACCTCTAACTCCGAAACGAGACCCCCAATTTGTCCTCCTTATTTGTGATGGCTGTTCCTTGCTGTATTTTCTCCTCCAAAGGGCCCTCTCCCTCTCTCTCTCCCTCTCACTCTCTCTCTCCCTCCCTCTCTTTTGTTGCAGAAATGTGTTATCAGTCCTTCACATCACCACCGAGCCTCTAAAACTGCGCACCGATATACTGATTCCAGATGAATCACCCGACGAGAAAACCCCGATTTCAGAAAAAGGGTGGGTTAAAGAAAATAAAGAGAAAACGTGACCAAGATCCGAGAATCCTTCGAAATGTATCCACGTTTCTTGCAGGTAAAAAAAAAAAAAGAATCAACCCCCGCTGTCAGGCTTCAGTTTTTACACGGCCTCTAAATGTTTACAAACCTACAGACTGTCACACAAACAGATATTTACAGATCTCCCCCCACCCCCCACACACCCCTTGAATCCGAGGAGGGTAAACACGCCACAGGCTTGACACTCTTACATGTGCATTTACATTCAGAAAAAATAGGACGCGGGGCTCTTGTGGCAGCACATTCCCATCGTGAAAGGCCGCTCCTCTCCGGGGGGCGAGGTGGGGGTGCGCGCTGGACGAGGAAGGTGAAACACGGTCCCAAGAAGCGAGTCTTCGGGGGTTGTTATTATTATTTTCTCCCTTTCTCTTCCTCCGAGAATAGTAGGCTACACTGAAGAGGCAGACGGCGCTAAAGAGACGCGGGGTGGGGCCACACGGCGCTCATTGAACCCTGGGAAGGAAGGACCGAGAGAGGCGGAGAGGAGAGGCCGCTGCGCTTCGTCACATGGCCGGGGCGCGGAGCTGCGTCAGCGGCACGGCCGTGCGCAGAAAACGGCGCCCTCTTCGAAGAAAAAGGACCGTAACAGGGTGGGATCCCTGCTGACCAAGGGTCAGCGGCCTGCAGCGGATTTACATCCAAACAGCGGGTAATTAAATGCTCCGATCTTACAGGAATAAACTGGGAATAATGACGTGTTAAAGCTACTAATGCGACTTTTCTGTAAAATTGATTTTAAAAAATCCCTTATCATATAGTTTGTCACCTATAGATCATGTCATGGCCACTTTTTATTTTTATTTTTACTGTCATTCTTTATGTAATCGACATTAAAAAAACCCTAGCTTCCCCAAAACAGGCTCCCAGGAGCACATGCCTTTGATGACGTCACACAAGGCATAAGAAGACTGGCCACTCTTTCAGTGGTGTTGCAGCTGTAGCTGGTATTCACACTTCAGCAAAAAAAAAAAAAAAAATTCTGTTCTTTTTGAATTGGGACAATGTGTGTTACTTCCCAGATATTAACAAAGTCTAAACAAACAATTTTAATTCATGTAAATGGATCTGAGATACAGAAGTTGAATAACTCCCTTTGCATGGGGGGTCACTGGGCAGACTCATGAAAAAGACTCAGTCCACCCGTTTGTCTGACCACGCAGACGATTTTACTGAAATGTCACTTCCTCCTTCCTCACACCGCCACACCCCACTTTGCTTATCCTCTGCTATTTGAATGGGAATAAATGCAAATACTGGGTGACTGGCATAGTTAAAGCACAATAAACAAACTGTGCAACCTCAACCACCATGCCAGACAACGACAACCACAACTACATCAAATCACTGCTGACTGGGAAGATTAATAGAAAAATCACAGACGTACAAAGAACTAAAGTCTGTCACTGTAGTCTGTCTCCACTGAGCTGCATAAATAACTTCAGAAAAAGGAAATAAACTTCATGTCTGGGCTTACAGAGCTTGTTGTTATTGTTGTTTTTATTAATTTTTAAAAAAAAAAAGTTGTGTCCTCTTTATATTATTTATTTCAGTTAAGTGGGGTTTAGCCTTGTTTAATAATTCAAAAATATTTCTATACTAAGAAGGCTGGTGGGAAAACAGGAACTGGAGATGGTTATTCATGCTTAATTTTCTCTCCTCTAGACTATTTTAATTCAATTTCACATGTGTAAATAAAAAAAGCTCGATCGTTACCTTGAGTTGAGCGCAAACTTTGCTGCAAGGCCCTTAATAAAGAACAAAGAGTTCACATGACTTGTCTTCTATTATCTTTGCACTGTTGGTTACTTGTCAAATTGGATTGTCTTTTAAAATCCTGGCTCAAACTTTCACGATGGTCAAGCTTCAAATTGTTGACTCCAACTCGAGCTCCCAAGCCTTTAAATTAAAATCTTTTCTTTTCTCCCGAACAACCAGATTTAAATAAGACAAAATTAAATTAAAACTAAAGGGAATTTCTCTGTGTGGACCTGATGCACCTCGACTGGCAAGCAGGCTTCCTCTGTTTCTTTGCTGCCTGGTTTTAAAAAGCAATCTATACCATTCTTATCCAAACTTTCCCTATTATCATGTTCGTTTTTAAGCATCTGCAGTTATTAGACAACATAATCAGACACTGTTTTTTTTTTTGTTTTCATTTAAATATGGGGATGAATGAAGTCACACCTTTACAATTTTTTTTATCATTTCAGTTACGCTGTCTTACTTTGTTTTTATTTTTAACAAGGTGTATTTGTCTGTAAATGAAACGTATTCAGAATAAAAACCGCAAAGATCAATCGTGCTCGTGCTGTTAGTGCTATTGAACACTAGGGGGCAGCCTTTCACTTGCTCCAAGGTCGAGGGTCAGAGTTTCCAGTTTTTTCCAAGGACACCTCAAAATCTTCTAAGTTTAATTCTTCATTTTAAGTTCAATGGAGGCATCTGATAGATTTTATTCATTATTATTATTTTCCTTTTTAGAAAATAACTTCTAAAAGTAAAATTTCCCTAAGATGCAGTTTAAAGACTTAAATATAAAACAATGAATACATTGGGTGTTTTCCCAGGGAAAGTTACAGATTACTCACTAAAAATATCTTTACATTGTTAAACTAGCAAAAAGAAAAAAAAAAAAAAAGTATGGTAAAAATGCTTCAGTTAAATGTTTGGCACCAAACAGTTTGCTAAGAAAAAAAAATTAAAAATAACTCCAAATGTGCTATTTGTACTAGAAAAAAATAACATTTATATTTTAAGTCCACATGATCTTGTGATATGTATTTTATACTTGACATAAAATTTATGTTATTGATTGTCTCAGCCTGCATACAGTGATTATTCCTCTGTAGTCACACCAGCGCTTTAATGGCCTCACAGCCATGAATATTAGATACACTTCCCTTCAACCTAGTGCAAATATGATGAGGCAGCGCGAGGGTCCATAAGAAAACAAATACGGCTGTTTGTCAATGTCTGTCTGGCCACAAACATCGTTTTCAACAGAAATGAAAGCAGGAACACCTGCCTTGTGCGCACACATTTCCATGTTGGATGTTCAATAATTACATTTAACCGTGGAAGCAGACTTTTTCCTGTCAGGTGAAAACAGAGGCTATCCTCCTGCGTGAGATTATCTGCAATATGAGTATAAGAGATGCAGCACATAATACGAGAGAGGTGAGGGAGGGAGTGGAGGGTGTGACAGAGACGCAAGCAAAGAGCAAAAAGGGAGTCACCATCAGTACCAGCATCATAAAGACAAGGTTTCCTTCTTGGAGTCCCGCCTGTTTCTGGGCTCCCGTTTTACCATTCCTGTTACTGTTTGAGGGCGTCGCACTTTTAAAAGCGGTTTCAGAGGACGCTTTGACGGAGGTTCACTTTCTACTTCGAAATGAGTGAGACGGTTGGATCTTTCCGTCCACCTTCCTGAAGCACTTATTTGCCGAGCGTTTTGTGTCTGAAGGGATCTCAGCATGGCAGGGGAGCTTGTGGTTGGGATACTTTATAACTTATTACTACCTCTGCTTCTGCTGACCGGTGAGTGTTTTTTTTTCTTTTGTTTTGTTTAAATTACTGCATTTTTTGGCTGTTTGAGGTTTTTAACTTACAATCTGAGATGCTGGTTAATAGTATGAACTTGATCAAATAAAGATCTCTCTAAGGTGAGCTGATAAAGAATTCAGATATGAGGCACTGAGAAAACACAAAAAGAAAAATCAAAAGTTTAAAATGGAAAAATCTAGAGACCATAAAGTGATGGCTTTGGAAAAGCAATAAATTTATACTACAATTTGAGTGATTTTAGTGCATAGCTTCATCTTCAACTCTCTTTCAATGAACATCAGACTTTTTTGGGCTTCTTTTATTTCCTGAAGTGGTTTAGATTACTTTACTTTTGCTTATTGTTTCATCTGAAATAACTTGGCTTCTATTTAGAATGCGAATGTTGGGGTTTTTGAAAAGTAAATATCTTAACCAGTTCAGAAATGGTATGTTTGTAATTGTTTTACTTCGTCCTTTGCCGCTCGCTCTTTTTGAACAGTATCAGTATTCCTCCAGCCAGAAATGACTCAGGATTCGGACATTATTGCTCTTACCTTTAACTGAAAAATGAGTCTGAAGAGCATATGGAGAAGCTAAAATGTTTGTCCATTTTTGTGTTTCACTCATTCTTTGGACATGTGTTTGTTTTACATTTCTGCTTGTTATTTCTTGACTAAATTCCAGTCAAGAATTTAGTCAACTTTAGGTGTTTTTAAATGTGCTACGCAAACAAATTAGTCTTTTAAACTCATATAAAATAATGCAAATAGAAAACTACAGAGGAGGGAACATTTCAGGTGTTTTATTATTATTATTATTATTTTATTATTGTTATTATTATACTGAAAGGAGTTTACACCCAAAACAGCCTAATGGTTCTGTGTAGCTACTAGATAAATAAATGGTATAGTAAATCATAAAAGGCTGCTCCAATAGGCCTACCTGGACCATTTCTGTCCAACTCATTGGTTCTGTTTCCTTTCCTCCTCAGCTTCTTCGTTTCGCTATAATGGCCTCTCTCTGGTGTACTTTGTGTTTCTGCTCGCCGTGCCGCTGCTGCCAAACCCGAGCCTGGTCTCCCTGAAAGGTGAGAGAAGCTCCTCTGACTCCGGTTGTATTTGAGATGAGGTGCATCTTGTCCCCCAGGTTCAATTATTCATGTCTGAATTAGGAATTTCATCAAGCCGAGTCTAATTCTCGCACAAACACCCACCCGGTCATTTTAATGGCTTCAAATGCAGCATTAGGATTAAAATATGGGATTCCAAGCAGGTCTTATGTTTCATCTGATGTGTTCAATGACATGCTTTAAAGCTGATTCAAAGTGGACTCTGTCGAGCTTCAGGGCTGCACACAGATTTTTGGATAGTTTGAATCATTTTCTCCATTATTTATTTATTTATTATTTATTTATTTATTCTGTGAGAACTTCAGATGAGATGCTCTTATCGCCTTCAGATCAATTAAAATGTTGTTTTTCAGTAATTTGGTTCAACATGGCTGTGTCCAGAAGCTCATAAAATGAAAATATGTCACAAAATTATGTAATTATGTAAACATATCATTACAAAATGCTTCCATCTACAAAATTATCACTTGAAGCTTTTTGTGTTTTGTGTCTGCTTAAGAATACTTATTTTAAAGCGCTCACTTTTAATGGCCTTTTGTTTTATGAGGTCTGTAGTGTTTAATTTTCTTTGTTAAATATTCGTCTTTATATTTTGTGTAAGCTTTTACAGGCTAATGATTAAAAATTTGTAGTTTTATGGACACGTTTTCTTTATAACGCTATAATTTAATCACGATGCAGTCAATGAAAAATAGTACAAATAAGAAGTGCGACTTTTTTTTCTGAAACATCTGAAATTTGTGTTAAGCAACATGTGAATTCCTCTCCCACCTTCGAATGAGAACAAATTACTATGTTATGAGATTTTCTAAAAAATTTTTATTGCTTGCCTGTTAATCACAGACAAAGCCTTAAATTTCTGTCCATCCGTCAGCCATCGTTTCCTCTAATCCCACAGGGTTGGACAAACATGCTGTGCTAAGTTTTCAACCCAAAAGATGAGTTAAATAATTGATGTCTGATTTCTAAGGGTGAGTCAAGATGTTTTTTTTTGAAGTGAGGATCTGTGAAGTTATTATCATCCCACGGTTCCCTTACTTGTTGTACAGTGAGGTTAGTGAACGTCTGATAATCTGACTGGACGTGTGCTGACTCAGTCTGCCTTCATACACTGATTTGGGAGAAGGGAGGAAATCATCAAACAACTCTGACATCTGGAAAGTCCAGGAATAAACCACCTTTGCAGCTGCTGCACGACTGACGTCTAACACTTTACCCCGTTCAGAACAGATGGAGCGGCTGAACAGAAACCTACGTTATAGGTTAGAGAACATGGACATGCAGCACCAAAGATAACAGTGAGATTGTAAACTGTTTGTGTCTGTCGGCATCTATTATCCTGCTAGTGAGAACAGTTTCAGTTTGAGTGCTTTTAAACTAATAAAGTCAACTAAATGGTGTGCATTTAAATAGTTTATTAGGCTTGTGCTGCTTACTTAGCAGCTAAGATTATCTGAAGAAAACAAACTCTTTTGACAGCATCAGCTAAAGTTATTAACACTTGATTGACAGTAGCATTATATAGCATACATACAGTTTACCATCTAACATCTTATTTCATTTTGTGATAGAATTTCAGAGATCAGATTGTTGTGGATTAAAAAAAAAAATCGCTCTGTGAAGAATGACCCGGTAGACCGGGTCACAGTTTTTGGCCCAATATTTGATCAAAACTTCTTTTTTTTTTCTTTTTTTTTTAAATTCTGTCCTAACAGGAGAAACCCAACACTTAGGTTAAAAGAAAAATAAAAACTCTGTAGGATAAAAACCTCAATGCACAGTGAGCGTACGCATAAACACAACAATCCAGCACAGTTAGTGGTTTGAACTTTAACACTTGCTCCCTCATAACTGTGTTATAATAAACATCATACATGGACTTGTCTTATGGAGCAGATTTAATAGGTCAGACATGAGTGAGTAGGTCATGCGTGTTCCTCGGATCGATCGCTGCAAACAGATGAATTAAAGCGCCGTTGCCCCTCCCTCAAAGTACTTTGTAAAGGGGGCGTTGGAGGGAAGTGGTAGGAGTGACCGAATTAATTATGTATAGCCTGGTAATTACAGCAAAGAATTAAAAGATGTGATGTCAGCGATCTTCTATCTCCATCGTCACCGAAAAAAAAAACAAACCCTGATTGCCTCTACATATATTTTGCTCTCCATAATTCGATCCTGGACTAAGCGATGAAATGTGTGTTCATCTCATGTGTGTGCGCAGTGTGTTTTATTATTGGGCCCGCCTGTAATTCTCAGAGCGTGCGTGTGTATCTGTGTAAGCAGAGAGGTTTAAGTGAAACAATGCTTTTAGTAAAAATGGTGAACATCAACAACACATCTGCTGGCTCAGCTGCAGCTGAGCTGCGTCAGCTGTTTGTCTTCTCCAACGTTCTGATCGCAAGAGTGAAACTCCAGGAAATCGATAAGGAATGGTTTCATTTATCTGGATTTTCAGCCAAAATTTATTGCACCACTACTTGTTTTTTTTTTGTTTTTGTTTTTACATGTAATATGCTCTTAAATGCAGCTAATTCACAAAGTAATCTGGAATGTGTGTGCAGTGATGGATGTAGATTTCATATTTGGATTTGATAGCTTAAAGCAAAAATCGACTTACCAGAAATAACCGAGTATGATCTTAAACACTTTCTGAGAAATGCTTTAGTTAATCAAAACAAACAAACAAAAAAAAGGTACTCAGTTCCATAATGAAACATATAGTAATCACAAAAATATTCACACCCCTCAAACCTTTTCGCATTTGGTCATAACTAAAAGCTTTAATGTATTTTAGAGGGATTTAAGTCTAAACAAATCTAAAAAGAGTGGGATTATTAAGTCCCTTAATTAGTAATAATCATTTACCTGTGTGTGTAATTTAAAGGGGCGGTTTTATGTATTTTCCAGGCACATAGTGACATTTTATAGCAGAATCATTTACTATGTTACCGTCAGTTGTTGTAAGCTGCTATGGTTATGACACCAACTTTGATCTTTTGTTTTTAATCTGCATTATGATACTCTGTAGCTTGTGGCAGAACACAGCACATCACCTTGAATGCACCATCCAGACTTTGAAGCATGGCGGTGGCAGCATCATGTTGTGGACACTGAAGGTGTCCACCTTCAAAGTTGATGTGAAGATGGACTGAGCTAAACACGGAGTAGCATAAGTAGAAAAGATGTGAATACCTTGTGTTCTTCTTCTTTTGCTCTCTTTAGGTAAAACAGGCCAGTTTATCCGGTTGATAGTCTACGCTAGTGTGACCTTCCTGGCCCTGCAGTGCTTCATGCAGGTCGCCTTCAGCTACCTCCCTCCACATGGTAAAGAAAAAACAACAAAAAAACTTGTTACTCGTCTTAGCACATTTTTAAAACGCCATATATCCTGGAAATGAAACTAAAACACAAGAAGAACAACAACAACACATGGATCCCATGCTGTTATTGCAGACCTTTAGATGAAACAGTTTTCCTAAGCTGTGCTCTTTTCACCATTTCCTTTAACAGTTGCTGGGTTCTGGGAAGAAGTCCTTTACCACTTAGGAATTGTGAGGTATGAAATACTTGACACTTGTAATTTCAAAGTCTTTTATTTTATATCATTTACTCTTGTGAACTTAATGTTTTTCTATGTCACATTAAAGGTAAAGAAGCAGAGCATGGATGGGTGCATTAAGTAGAGCAGCAAATCTGACAACAGAATGACAAACTAAATGTTTCCCACAAAAAAAAGTCTCAGTTTCTCTTACTTCTTTTCCTCACATTTTTGTCTGCAGCTGTGTTGCGCCTGCAAAAGTTGCATGTGATTTGTTGTTGTAAGTGTAAATATCCAAGTTTAAACTCTTATGAATTTTATTTGTAGATAACTTAGTTCTTTGGTTAAACTAGCTGCAGGACTTGCAGTGGTCCATTTTCCTTTATGTCTCGCCCGATGACACAACAATTGAAATTAACTGAGCGGGGATTTGAACCAGCAACCCACTGGTTATAAGATGAACTCCTACCAACATTCCCACCTTCACCCCTATTACATGATGCTTGGATTGGGGAGTCTCGAATAAAAATCAGAAGAATGGCATAGACAGATGAAGCCAGAATGCCTCTGCTTTTGCTGTTTTAAAACAAACAAGTAGAACCCCCCCCCCACCAAATTAATTAGATTAATTAATTGCCAGGTATAGTTAAGATGCCACAGAGTCTTGACTTTACACGTGAAACTCTGTAATGGTTTACGATGATTTTCTGAGGCTGACATAAACCCACAAGCCTCTCCATGGGCTGCATCGCTGGACTTTATGTGAAAATGGTCATTCTAGCAAATAGAGGGTACAAAAGGTCATAGATACCGAAACAAAAAAAACTTAACCGGTCATTACAGTTTTTTATGGTACTCATATCTCCAAGGAGTGCTTATTGCGTACAGTGCACTTAATGCTTAGATCAGCTTGTCTTGCTGCAACACAGCTTTTATTTTATATTGACCTTTATTTAATCTGGATATAAGGCTCTGGAGATTTAGGGTGTCCCAGTGAAAACAGACAGCAGCTCAATAAAGCAATAGTCACAACACACACGCACACACACACACACACACACACACACACACACACACACGCACACACACACGCACTATACCCAGGACACGTAAGCAAGAGCAGCATAGAAAATCATCAGAAAGGCATGAAATCAGAAGCTTTGCAAACTACAAGTCATTCCTGCTGTTTACACACCAGATGAAAAAAAGAGGATGCTTCTTCACCAAACTAGTTAAGCGAGTCATAAGATTTTATTTTTGTGTGAACCTGGATGGATGTATTTTCAGAATGGCCGCTTTCCCCAAAGTCTGAGACTTGCAGTCCGTTGCAGTCAGAGAGCTTCATTAACCAGCTGTGTTTTTGCTGTGATTTATTATTATTTTTTTCCCCAGATTCAGTTCGGTTGACACAGCAGACATCGTGCGACTCTTGGCTCCAGACATCGGCCTCTGCCTCTCTGTCCTGTTCCTTCTGAGGCTGTGCCGGAAACTGCTGCGCCCCGCGCCCCAAGTCAACCTCCATGAAAACGGGATCCCTTCTTTGCCCTCGGAGGTGTCAGCAGATCTACTTTCGCAATGACGCAATTGTATCAAAGTAACATGCAGTCAAAATAAGACTTTGTTTTTTTTTTTTGTTTGTTTTTTTGTCTTACAGGATGTGGAAACCTCTGACACAGAATCAGAGGGAGAATATGAAACAGAGGCCTCGTCTTTTGACAGCTCTGAGGAGACCACTCTGCCGGTTCAGTCCGGCCCGCCGCAGTTTGTCCAGAAGCTGATCATGTTTGCGGCCGGAGTGAGGCTGCTGCTGTCAGCCATCATGAACACGGCGGGGAAAGTGGTGGTCACTCTGCTGCTGGGGCTGGCAGGTACATCACAGAGCCGACTTTAGGTTGTCTGAGCGTGATGCTAACACGATACCCGCCCTAGTTATTGATTAGAACGATTCGCATCTCGCCCAGCATGAACCAGGCAACGATTTTTTTTTTTAAGTTAGCCATCACCTGCTAAATTATTTAGGTGCAAAACTGTCGGAAAATTGGAGTTGTGCAAGCAGCACAATGTGTTACGTTGAAACATCAGGGAGGGAGATGTTGCTGTCGTACAGCACTGACAGCAGCTGCTCCTCACATCGAAAGAAAGTCGATTAATTTAATCTGCCTGAGATTTACTGAAAAAAAATAGATACATGTGGGAGTAGATAGATAGATAGATAGATAGATAGATAGATAGATAGATAGATAGATAGATAGATAGATAGATAGATAGATAGATAGATAGATAGATTGATTGATTTCCAAATCTAATAGATTATAAGACCCTTTAAAGAATGAAATGTCATTATTTTTAGGGATTTCTTTGGGCCCTAGACTTTACCGGGTTGTGAGAGAGAGGGAAGACATGCAGCAAAGGTCGACGGGTCGGATACAACAAACCCGTGACCTGTTTCCAACTTTCTAGTTTTTCCACACATGTGGGTTTTGTCTGACTCCTCTCTTTTCTGTTTGTTTTCCCACTCTGTGTCCACGTGTCTGCAGGCATTGTGCTGCCTTCCCTCACCTCAGGAGTGTACTTTGGGGTGTTTTTGGGGCTGGTTTGGTGGTGGATATTCAGTCGCTCCATTAGCATGCTGCTTTTCAGCTCCCTGTGTGTGATGATGGCCATCTTCAGCGGAGGACACCTGCTGGCTCTGTACCTCTACCAGCTGCCCCTGTCCCAGAAGCTCATCCCACCAGATGATGTTTACGCCAGGTAAAAAAAAAGATTACACAAATGTGAGTTTGAGGATAAAATCACGGGGAAAATGTTTCTTTTTTGGATGTCGAGGTGCATTTGTCATTCAACCTCGTCTTTAGTAACTGACCCTGGGGGGGGGGGGGGACCAACACTTAAGACATTTTAAATAATTACTTTGATTGATTTCACGCACTGAAAAAAAGAAAACAGGTGATCTAACTTTTACAAAAATTGGTTAATTTTGTTACAAGTACTCAACTGAAGTTTATCCAAGCAAATATATTAAGTTTATTAATTTGTCATGTTAAACAAACATAACTAATGCATGTCTGACAAATTTATTTCAGTTACATGTAGCAAACTGTTTTGCGTTGGAACTCCATTCTCTCAGATGGTTCTTACTCTCACCAGGTCAGAAAATAAAATAACAACCAGATGCAACATTTTCTCTTATGCCCATGTTATTAAACAATATGTCTTATTGCTTTCACTTTTATTTAACTTATCATCAGCAGACAGCAGTGTTGTGGTACTCGAGATCGGTCTTGGTCTCGAGTCCGGTCTTAAGACCGTTTTCTGATGGTCTCGGTCTCGTCTCGGACTCGACCGCATTTGGTCTCGGTCTTGTCTCGGTCTCTGAGGACTCGGCATTTTATTTCAAGACTAGTCGAGACCGCAACTGTGAAAATATCACTAAACGTGCAGCATACTGTCCAGTTTATTTGTTAACATCTTTGTTTTCAGTGGATGCAAAACGCACCAATTAAAATCCAAGCAACTACGTGTTTCTCCCCCTCCCCTCCCCTCTCCACCTTTCACTCGCACGCGGCGCTCCAGGACATGCGCAGTGGTTTTCTCTCAGCGGCAGAAAATGTTTGTCTAATGTCAGTAATAGAATAGCGCTGCATAAATAGTAAGAAATCCGATGGCCAGAGCTAACTCAGCAGCGCTTCGCTTTCAGAGACGATGGGGACAACGTCTAACTATTTTCGTCACTTAGAAAAGTAGCTCAAAGAAGGTAAGCTCCGTTAACGTGATGTTAGCAAAGCTAGCTGCAGAGACACATGCATTGTGATGAAAAAAAGTCACTGAGTTATTGTGCGGAGATGTTGACTGACTTGTCGCATATATGGGACAACGCTATGTCCAAAAGTCTGCAATATAGTGATGTGACATTCAGAAACAGTCGATTCTTCTCCACGGCTCTTTATTTATTAGATAGGACTGGAGTGTCACTCACTGAGAGCCGTTGTTCTATCAGATTACCATACGCTGTCAGAATAGCATACGTGCAGTGAGTACTATGCCTGCGCATGCGCATTAAGAAGTCCGACCGTCAGAGGAGTTGTCAGTTCACCATATGCAGCAAGTTATGACGAAAATAAGTCATTAAATTGTTTTCAATGATAACTATATAGATATACATGTGTTGTCATGGTTGCAAAGTGTATTTAAAGCAGGTCTGGCTGCAGCTGGAGTCAGCTACAACACACGCCCGTGTAAAACTCACTTAACCGCTAAGTCAGGATGCCATATAACTGTTAATAACAGATCTACGTCATGATTCTATGTTCCTAGCATACATGCAGTGAGTACCATGCCAGCGCATGCGCCTTAAGAAGTCCGACCGTCAGTGGAGTTGTCAGTTCAGCATATGCAACAAGTTATGACGAAAATAAGTCATTAAATTGTTTATAATATGACATAATATGATAACTAGATAGATATACTTGCGTTGTCGTGGTTTCAAAGTGTATTTAAAGTAGGTCTGGCTGCAGCTGGATGCCATACAACTGTTAATAACCAAGTGTATGATGATCTACGTCATGATTCTATGTTGCTGATTAAATAAAATCATATGGTAATGACAGCGTATGCATGTCTGAGCTAAGCGTACGACTATCTGACCTGACAGAACACCGTGAGTTCGTGTTAAGCGTATGACGATCTGACCTGACAGAACACCCGTTCTTTGTTCTAGTAATGCTCTGTGTACACTGCATCATTATTTAATTATGTACGTTGATATTTAAATTAACAAATAACTAAAACACAAGAACGAAAGAGCACGCAGAGCATGCACATTGCTCTTTGTTTTTGTTCAAAGTGGCAGCTGTAATGTCTGCCATGGTGTCAGACAACCTGGCTTCATGTATTGGGAGAGAGAGTGAAAACAGTCACGATGAGCGCCTTCTGTTTGGTTACTTCTTGCTTGTTGCTCCTTGGTCAGTGTTCATAGTTGAGCGTTATTTACCGTCAGGGCATTGCCTCAATTGCTATGTTTAATGGTGCAACAGTGGTGGATTCTTATATGAGCAATATGGGCAAATTCCCAGGGTGTTATGTTTTTAGGGATGGCACGAGACCATCACACATTGTAACACAGAAATGGAATATTTAATATTGGTAAAATGTATTAAGTATTTAATATCTAGGTGTTTTTATGGGAATATGGATCTTTCAGATTATTCTGAGAAGCAATTTCGATCATATTTTACATTTTATTGTGTCATGTAGCACGGCCGCTGGTCTTGGTCTTGACTCGGTCTCGACTTTCCTCGGTCTTGGTCTTGACTTGGTCTCGGACCCTAAAAGTCTTGGTCTTGTCTCGGTCTCGATACACTCTGGTCTTGGTCTTGTCTTGGTCTCGGGTTATGTGGTCTTGAACACAACACTGGCAGACAGTAAGAACTAAAAATAGCCTTCTCAACATTTACTGGTACCCCTGGTAAATAAGTTTAAAAATATGCAAAATAAATTCACATTTTTCCTCAGCAGGAATGATTGCACACAAAAATATTTAGGAACATCTGAGCTTTAATTTGCATAGAACAAGAAATGGCTGCTTTCTAAAATCAAAGAGAGCTTTGAGGGTCTGTGAAAGAGAAACGGGCCCACAGCATCACACATCCTTTTTATCTTTTTGCATATTTTTCTGCATTGAGACTTGGAAAAAAAAAACATAACATGAATTAAAACCTGCAGCTGTTTTACCTCCTTTTAATATCTGATTTAAAAAAACAAAAAAGAAGTGTCTTTATCCACGATTTAGAATTTAAACAGAGGACGAACCTTTTAACTCTGTGTTTGTTTGGATTAATCCACACTTCTCTCAACCTGCTTTAAGTCCCCCTCCTTCATAAATATTCACCCTGTCTAATTTTCCCCACATCTTTTGCCAACTCAACTGAACAAGTCACAAGATTTCCCCCCTCGTTCTTTAACGCGGCTTCCTTTTCCTTCATCCTGTCGTTCTTCCGTCTCCATCCAGGTTGTTTGGTATGACGGGAGTTATCCGAACCGACGGTTCAACGCCCCACAGCCTCAGTCTGCATCCACACGTCTGCTGGCCTGACTTCGTCAACCCCTTGGTTCTTCTGCTGCTCTACTACACGCTGGTGGCTCTGCTGCACAAATGGGTCCAAATCACAGAGGAGGTCCGTGACGATGTGAGGGGCAGCTGTGGTTAAGTTCCAGGTTTATGCATGCATGCACGCGTTGCTGCTTTCCAAGCCGCCTTTCCTCTGTCGTTCGCTCTCATTTTTGCTTGTTATCAATATTACATATTATTGTTTTTGTTTTTTTAACCGCTGCTGGATCATAAACAATATTTACATCATATCAGTGGTTTACTAGGTTTTAATAGCTGCTTTCCATGTCAGGATACTGCTGACGTTGACAAATCTGACAGCCCATTAGAAAGCCCTGAAGTTCCTCCGAGCTTTTCCAGAGTCATCTACATCACAGGAGATAAGCAAGAGGTGACATGTAAACATCATTATATGACTTTTAAGTAATACTGTGTTAAAAAAAAAGTCAGCATTTCAGCCTGTAATGGTAGTTGTTCTTTATGGAAATGGATGACAAACAGAATTATGCTCATGTAGCTAATGTCACTCCAATAACTCACAAATGTCTCTCTTAGCTCTTGAGCAGCACAGATGAAGAAACCTATCTGCCTGACGAGGTAAACAGTTCTCTTATGTGTTTATACATAGGCTATATTGCCAAAAGTATCTGGAGGTTTGCCTTCTTTACTCTAATACAGTGTTAGCTCACTTTTTGCAACTAAAACAGCAGCTTTAACTCTATTGTTAAGCTATTCCATAACGTTTAGGAGCATTTATGAGGTCAGACACTGATGCTGGACAGCACAGTCTGCCTCGTAGGCTCTGGTCTCATCCAGCCCCGAGGTGTTAATCAGGTTGATGTCAGGGCGGTGCAGTCTCACGTTCATTTCATCCAGGAGATTGAAATTGTCCAAATTGTCTTTGTATCCTCTTACACCCTCAGTGGGTATAAAAAATTTAAACTTAACATTTTGGGCAAAACCTTTATGCGGAATAGTTTTTGAAAGATCAAAGCCTCTTTTAGCGGATAATAAAAAATACAAAAAAAATTAAAGGCACGTGGAGCCTTTGTTTACAGAGCGAGCCGAGGTCCCGGCAGCTGGACCCACCGGTGGGTCCGTCGGGCTCTAGGGGAGTTTTTTTTTACTAGAACTAAGGGGCCAAGCCCTGATAAACAACTTCACACTGTCAGGCTCCCTCCATTAACCTGTACGCTTAACACAATGCAGCCAGGAATGTATCATTCTCCTGACAGCCACAAAATCCATACTCCTGCATCGGACTGCCTGACAGATGAAGGTGATTTATCACCCCAAAGAACAAGTTTCCATTTGTTTAATATTACAACAGAAAGCTTTAGAGCAGCGCATCTGATGCTTTACATTACACTTTGTGATGTAATGCTTAGATGCAGCTGCTTTTAAATCAAGACCCATTTCAGGAAGCTCTCCTGCAGACAGTGGTGGTGTTTTTATTTTTTATTTTTTTAATACAGCACACAGTACCGTCTGTGATTTCTGAGCCCAAATGATTGTTCTTCCCAAATACGTTTAAGTTGTTTTTAAATACCTATAACACTGACTATGTAGCTTTCAGTGGCAAGAAAATGTTCATAAGTAGAAACGTTGTAGAGATGGCATCCTGTTGCTGTCCCAGTGGAAGAGATTGGTTCACCTTGAACTCTGTCAATCGGAGGGATTTTCTCAATATGTTTCCCAGTAAACTGTACTGATAATCTGATTACACTGCACAGTTGTTTAAAAAGTCTACAGATGTTTTTATCAATCTGTTTTTGTTCTTTCAGTCAATGGTTTTGATGACTAGAGGTTCCTGGCAGAACGTCCACAGCAACAATCTTGGGTGCCTGGTGGAGGAAGCCGGATACGTAAACCGCTACTCTCCGTCTCTTCACGAAGAAAACGACTCTCCTCCACCTGGTAATCAGAGCTCAAGAAATAAACTGCCTCAGGAAGAAGGGACGCGTTCAGGACTGTGCAAAAAACATTTTCAGATATTTTTGTTGTTTTTTGAGCCTCTTAACTCTAGCCTCTACTCTTTATTCAGTCACAAAAAGACTGAAGGAGGGAGAGATGAAACAAGATGTGCAAACATAACGCCTGAAAAGCTATCAAATTCGAATGTTTAAGTTTTATTGTTTTTCTCTTTCTCTTTCACATTAGAGGCAGAAAATGATGAAGGCCTGGCAAACAGGAGTGAGGAAGCCTCCAGGAGCCTGACAGAAACCTCGCCTGCCCCTTCGGGCCCCAGCGGCCTCGTTGTCTTCGGGCGTCTGCTGCAGAAACACAGCTACGTTAGCGCCCTCGTCATCATGATGGTAAGGTCGACAAGTAACACATCTATGTGATATGCATAGATGCGTATCACAGCCATAGAGAAACGCAACTACTGTTTCTCAACAGGGGAGGGAAACGTTTCTGCAGCCACACTAAGACAACCTGTGGTTGTTACAGAGCTGTAATTGTTTTAGTGCTCCCACAGTGGGACTCACACAGATCAGTGGGAATGGAACTGGAAAGCCACTGGGAGGAATTGTGAATTAATTGCGTGAGCGCTTTGCATTAGACCACTCAGTCCGTAACAAGTAAGCAAACTGCTCCACTACCAGAGCTGCAGAGGACGGCAGTAGACACAATAAATGCAAACAAAATTATGTTTAGGTAAGAACTAATAATTAATCGCTCTTGTACTCTTCATCTTTGAATTTCATTCCTGTTAACTAACCATAATGTAGCAAACAAGAACTAAAAATTGAGCAAGTAAAGTCTGGCTCAAAATCAATGATTGACAGAAAAAACAACTTTTGTGTTCAAACGCTAAAGGGACATGCTCACAATTATAGTAACTTGAGGTAAATCTGAGAAAAAAAAAAATCTGTCGTAAAACTGTCAAACAACCTGACTCCTTTATGTCTAGGTGTGGAGTATAACTTACAACAACTGGCTGACCTTTGCCCTGCTGGTGTGGTCCTGCTTCATCTGGATGATGCGAGACCGCCGGCGGTACGCCATGATGTCTGCCCCTTTCCTTGCCGCCTACGGCACCGTCCTGGTGGTGCTGGGCTTCCTGAGCGGGCTGCGCTTGAGCCGAGTCGAGCTGTATCCAGGGCTGCCCCCTGCAGTGATAGTGGACTTTGACCTGAACAGCTACCACCCTGCACCTTGTGTCCACCTGGGAGCCAAGGTGAGTCACGACTCATGAGATCCACCAGCCTAAAATGGAAAAACTATGACAAACACTTTTTTTGTTTTGTTGAAGTTTTGCAAAAAAGACAAGATTTCCTTCAGTATTAGATGAATTTATTCTACGTTACAGAACAATCCAACAGTTTTGCTAATATATTTGTAGTAAACATGAAATACAAAAACAAAAATGTGAAAAAAAAATGTCTAAAGTTTTGGCGTCATCCTAATGTGAAGTTTTAGCTCCCTTGATCCAGCATTTTTTTTAATCAAGCATTGTTCTAAATACTCGTGTGAAATTAAAAGTATTAACAGGTCGGTTCCAACCTCTAAGTTTTTCTGCCGCAGATGTCTGAAAAATATCTAAACACGGCAGGAAATCCTGGAGTTTCTGCGTGTGATTCGCTGCCTTCTTCTTCTGCAGGTCTTCTACACCTTCAGCTTCTGGGTGATGTTTCGCCAGCAGCTGAAAGAAAGAAAGGAGGAGCAGAACATGAAGAAGGAATCTCTTGAAGACATTACATCCGTCCCACGTAAATGAGCTTAAATTGCTTCTCTCAGTGTTTTTTTGGACAGAAATGAATATATATATATATATATATATATATATATATATATATATATATATATATATATATATATATATATATATATATATATATAAAATCATCCTCACATCATTCTCTTTAGTTTTTGTAATTCTCACAAATATTTATCCTTTTTCTTTCCAACTTCCCTTTTTGTCTTTCACTTCTTTTTGATTTCCTTCGTTTCAGCGGAGGAAAGCCAGCCATCGCCTCTGGTAGGGATGCTGATCTCAGGGGTCAAAGGGCTTCTCATCAAATACTGGATCCTGTTCTGCTGCTCCATGTTCTTCATAGTAAGCTTCTCTGGAAAGGTGAGTAATTAATTCATTATTATATAATAATTAATTCATATAATTCATGTGATGGAACATGCAAATGATTTTGTTGATCCTACTTTTTTTCCTGCTTTTGATACATTTCATTTTACCATTATATTGGCAGCCAGGTGTCTAAATCATTTTCTGAAGGAAAACGTAGATAAGCTGTATTTTTGCAATGCTGTACTCTATAATCTATAAAAAAAATAATAGATGCAGGGTAGCAGATGAATGCTATATATATAAATTTCTTATTAGATTATTTTTTGCTTGTTCAGGTGGTTGTGTACAAAATCCTCTACATCGTCCTCTTCCTCCTGTGTGTGGTTCTATACCAGGTTAGTATACTTTATTATTTGGTGAATCATTATCATTATTATTTAATCCAGTATATTGATGTTATTGTTTAAGTTAGCAGCCTGTTCTAATACTGTACGGCTAATATACACAGAAATAATCCTGAACAACATCCTCAACATCCTGTTGTTGGCCTGAAGTGCTTTGCGTTTGAACATAGTGTTGCTGCATTATGAAGTGGTTGAATTAAAAGCATTTGTCTAATGATTACACATATTCATTTATAATGTGGCAGTGTAAATGAATAGAGATTAAAACTGAAGTATTTGTTGTTTATTTTGCAAACATATGCGACAAATAATCCCTGCGTTGTGGCCATGGTTCAAACCAAATGTTTGACCTCAGGCGCTTTCAAGTGTTTCATCAGATATTAAACCTGTTCAGAAGGAACTTCCATGTGTGTTAATGTGTTAAAAAGCAGGTTAAGTGGATGTATTGGAGGGATTTGTCACAAAACATCACTTCCTGTCACACTTTAGGAGTTTTTCTACCTGTCAGATTAAATTAATCGGTACAAAATGACCCTGCGTCCTGAAGTGAAGGGATCTTCATCAGCGGAGACAAAACGTTTGCACTGTGCTGCTTTAAATTACATATTTCGTGGTTGTTGCTGTGCTGTTTGAGTAGGACCTGTGTCAAAGTAAATGCTGCAGCACTGGGTCACTTGCTGCATGTATTATTACATGGGTGCTGTGGCACTCTTACTGCTGCAGATCACATCATAGTGGGCACAGTGTGATCTCCTATCAGGTTTATGTTCAGGTCAGGACATTTCTGAAAACCATGTGTGGAGATGGCGGCCTTAGAACCAGAAGCAGCAGTTTCTTTGGGAAGACTGGGCCAAAGTACCTGTTGGCAGATCCAAATGTCTAATTGTAAAGTAGAGCAATCGATTGTTGGCAGCGATTTCTGCAAAAGTTGCTGTCTCAAATTTTACCTGATGAGTTGCATCTTTTTTTTTTTTTGGTCAATGTCAATTTTTATCTGTTTATCTATATAAAATATTCAGCTGAATCAGTAATTAAATGCCAAATCTGATGTCTGCTAGATGTGCAATAAAGAGTAAAGAACTACATTAAACTATGTCTGCATATAAGTGATGTACAAAATTTTGTTGTTGTTGTTGTTCTATGAATATCTAATTTTTCTAATTGTGTTTAAAAGAAAATGTGGGGAAAACCTGCTCATTTTACAGCATCTGAGTTAAATAGACGACTACATCTGGACAGATTAACTGAATCTACGCAAAATGGATTAGATAAAAGATGGAGATGCTGCATTAAGGGAAATGTGAACCTGTAGCGGCCAATAAAGACATAAAGTCACTTTGCTTTTAGTTTTAAACTTAAACAGACATCCGAACTCACATCAGTGAATCATCTTGTTTTGATTTCTGAAGAAACACACACACACACACACACACACACACACACACACACACATGCAGCCTCTGAACCAATCTTCTCTACTGTTTTTCTGCTAAAAGTATCGATTATGACTGTCAAGCCCGTACACAACCATTTTTTATTTATTTTTTTGCCTTAGTTTTACTGGTTTTCCTTCCCCCTATTATGTTTCTGCTGACCTTTTAGAGAGACAGCCGGCACTTACTGGAAGGCCTTAATGGCTGTGGAGATTACATGAGACAATGTTGTTTCTCTATTTGAACAACATCAGCAGCAACCTGGTGTTTTACATACTCACACCGAGGAGGAAGCACTGGCAGAACGATCATTTATGATGTTCTTGTGTGTTTCCTCACAGGAAACACACTTACTGTGCTTTCAAACTAAACTATCACCCCTCGAGCTATTTTCACACTTTTGTGACATTAAGAGCACAAACTTTAAAATTGTGTTTTTTTTTTCTTTTGTTTTTTTTTTTATGGACCTACACAAAGTAAAGGAGGAGGAAAGTAAATACATGGTTTTTTTCTTTTCACTTATAAATCTGAGATGTCTACTCCTTGGTACTGGGAGCCTCTGCTTATGAAAATTGCAGCTGCAAACTCTGCATGCCACACTTTTGAGATTTTTTTTTTGCAAAAAAAAAAAATCAAAACACAAAAACTTTGTAATATGTCGTTTCCACTTCGACATCATTCGTTGAAAAAGTGGCTAAAGACACATGAATCACTACCTCGTGTTGATCAAAGGCTCCCAAAATGCTAATCCCATAAGTTTGAGGGGTGGTCACACTTTTTCAAGGCACGTTATAGAGACAAATATGTGGTAAGTGTAAGAAAAATGTCATGATGTCAACATTGATGGCCAGAGGGAAGAAAACAAATGCTTTTCTCTCTTTGTTTACTATTCTCTGCCCTCAGATCCGGTACGATATTTGGCGTCGGGTTCTGAAGACGTTCTGGGCGGTGGTGGTGGGTTACTCCATGCTGGTGCTGATCGCCGTCTACATGTATCAGTTTAGGAGTGTTTCTGCCCTGTTCAGACAGATCATGGGCATGTCAGAGGAAGGGTGAGTCTCACTTTTTTTTTTAAAGCACTTGTATGCGAACCAGGATAATTTTTATTTTATTTCTTTTTAATTCATTTCCCTCTTTCGTCCCCAGACTCCGTGACCTGGGTCTGGAGAGGTACAGCACAGTGGAGCTGTTTGCTCGTATTCTGCTTCCTGCTGCCTTCCTGTTGGCTTGTATCCTCCAGCTGCATTATTTCAACTCTGACTTCCTCGCTCTGACCGACCTGGAAAATGTACCTGTTCGGGAGACTAGCAGGTGAGACGGGAACGGGTCGCAGTTTAAGCTACACGCCGGACGGCGCAAATGCTTTAAGACCATTGAAGAACCAGACTCTCTTCTAATCTTAAGCAATCACTGAGCTTTCTGAAGGTTTTCCAAAATGTTTTTCTTGGATATTGGCTTCCTCCTTTGCTCTTTTAACTCTGATTGGTGGCTGTTGTATGACATAATAATAATAATAATAAAAAAAAAAGAAACACTTCTGAAATGGTCCAAAACTAAACTATGGAAAATCTGCTGATCTGGATGTCGTAGACAAACACACATAAAAACAAACATGAAAACATTTTACATGTGCTTCTATAGCCGTTGCTTTTTGCATTTTAAAATCATGACGTAACCAGGTAAATGTAATGCACGTAACCAGTGAAGCCAAACCATCTTCTTACAACCCCTGGCAAAAAGTATGGAATCACCAGTCTTGGATGAGCACTCATTCAGACATTTCATGCTGTAAAACAAACTCAGATCAAAAACATGATACAATATTAAGGTCGTTCCAAAGTGCAACTTGTTGGCTTTCAGGAACACTCAAAGAAATGAAGAGAAAATATTGTGGAAGTCAGTGAATGATACTTTTATTGACCAAACACAGGGAAATAAATATGGAATCACTCAATTCTGAGGAAAAAAGTATGGAATCATGAAAAACGCATAAACAAAAGACCATTCAAAATACATCACTAGTATTTAGTTGCACCACCTTTGGCTTTTATAACAGCTTTCAGTCTTTGAGGCATGGACTTGATGAGTGACAAACAGTATTCTGCATCAATTTGGTGCCAACTCTCTTTGATAGCAGTTGCCAGATCAGCTTTGCTGGTTGGACCCTTCTTGTGGACCATTTTTTTCAATCTCCACCACAGGTTTTCAATTGGGTTGAGATCTGGACTATTTGCAGGCCATGACATCGACTGAATGTGTCTTTCTTCAAGGAATGCCTTCACTGTTTTTGCCCGATGGCACGATGCATTGTCATCTTGGAAAATTATTTCATCATCACCAAACATCTGTTCAATTGAAGGGATGAGAAAACTGTCCAAAATGTCAATGTAAACTTGTGCATTGATAGAAGAATTAACCACAGTCATCTCCCCAGTGCCTTTGCCTGACATGCAGCCCCATATCATCAAGGACTGTGGAAATTTGGTTGTTTTCTTCAGGCAGGCCTCTTCATAAATCTCACTGGAACGGCACCAAACAAAAGTTCCAGCATCATCACCTTGTCCAATGCAGATTCTTGACTCATCACTGAAGACAACTTTCATCCAGTCATCCACAGTCCATGATTGCCTCTCCTTAGCCCATTGGAGTCTCGTTCTTTTATGTTTAGGTGTCAATGCTGGTTTTCGTTTAGCTTTCCTGTATTGAAATCCCATCTCCTTTAGGCGATTTCATACGGTTCGGTCACATACATTGACTCCAACTTCCTCCCATTTATGCTTCATCTGTTTAGTTGTACTTTTTCGGTTTTCAAGACAAATGGCCTTAAGTTGTTTGTCTTGACGCTTTGATGTCTTTCTTGGTCTACCAGTACGCTTGGCTTTAACAACCATTCCATGCTGTTTGTATTTGGTCTAGGGCTGAAACGATTCCTCGAATGATTCGAGTACCTCGATGACTAAAATTCCTCGAGGAAAATTTACCTGCCTCGAAGCTTCGTTAATTTATGTTTTATTAGTTAGCGCACCGTGTTCCGGCCGGGACTTCATTTGCGTTGCGCGGAGCTCTCACTTCCGCCTCTGAGTTGTTGACAAAAGCTAAGTCTCAGCGGCATAAAGTCCAATCTTCAAGTTTGGCCCGTGGGGATTTTATTGATTGATGATAATGCCCGACTTTTTATCGTTTTTGGGGTACCAATAAGCATCCTTAAAATGACTGGGGGAATGCCTGGAGTACGGCAGCATTTCTCCTCCGGGGCTGCTGGTTGAAAGCGAACGGCGGGAAGAGCGCTGAGGTGAGCGGATAGCCTGAACAGGGCGGGCGGCTGAGTAGCTGATGCTTACCGTGTAAATGTAGCTTTACCGACGAACCGCACAATACATTTCATATCCCGGTCTGAAGAAACGGGTGGCGGAGCGCATCGTACATGGCTGGTAGATGAGTTTCTGAGTGTGACCAGTGAAGGTGTCGTAAATATCCCGTATTGCTTCCCCCCGTGTTCGTCCCCCGGTCTAACGGTTCGTCAGTCCGCTGGTCTATTTCCTCCCCTCCACCCCATGTTCGTTCATTCGCCCTCTCCTCCCACTCCAGGCGGCATTTCCCGTATTTTCAAACCCAAAGCGTGACAGGTTAGGTGGCAAGGTGAGTTTAATTAATCTATTAAACTCACTGAAGATGAATACATGAACTAAAAGCTGGATTGTAGACATTTTTTATAAGCATATTTGTGAGCCTGCCTCTTTGTTATTAAATTCAATATAATTTCAGATTTTTCTATAACTTTTCTTCTGGTTAACTTAGAAAGTGAGCTATTATTGTTACAGGTTAGTTTTCTAAGCTACAAAAAAGCAACTGTTAGGGATGCTCAAATATGAAAAATTGGACTGATATTGATATCTGATAGTAACATCGGTATTATGCCAGATTTACCAATATTTCATTTTATAATTTTTTTTATCCGATTACTCGATTAATCGTAAGAATAATCGATAGATTACTCGATTACTAAAATATTCGTTTACAACAGCCCTAATTTGGTCCATATCTTGGATACAGCTGACTGTGAACAGCCCACATCTTTAGCAACCATGCGTGACGGGTTACCTTCTTCAAGAAGTTTCACAATCCTCTCTTTTGTTTCAAGGGACATTTCTCTTGTTGGAGTCATGGTTCTCACCACTCCACTTCGTCCAGCAGCCCTCCAAGGTGTCATGACTGCAGGTGTTTTGAACTGCACACTAACGGGCACATCTAATCTGGGGCAGGTGTCCATTTAGGGAAAGGAAATAGACTGGGTGTGTCCTTTTTTTTCTACCTCCAATTTGAGTGATTCCACACTTTTTTCCTCAGAATTGAGTGATTCCATATTTATTTCCCTGTGTTTGGTCAATAAAAGTATCATTCACTGACTTCCACAATATTTTCTCTTCATTTCTTTGAGTGTTCCTGAAAGCCAACAAGTTGCACTTTGGAACGACCTTAATATTGTATCATGTTTTTGATCTGAGTTTGTTTTACAGCATGAAATGTCTGAATGAGTGCTCATCCAAGACTGGTGATTCCATACTTTTTGCCAGGGGTTGTAGATCAGTCTGACCACCTCATGCTCTGGGTTTATCTAACGTCCTGTTATCTCTCCTCCAGACAGGAAGAACTCAAGAATTCAGTCAATATGATTGCAGTCTTGTAAGAACCTTCTTAATTTCCTCCTACATGTCTTGCTGTACTTAAGAATCATAATTCGTATGACGTATTTCATGTCTGGCATAAAAGCCGGAGGAGCTGCTGGTGAAGCGGTAGAGCAGGCTGCCGACATCCAGAGCTTGATTCCCAACCTGAAGTCGTTTGCTGCTTTGACAGCTCCTCCCTTTTCTCTCCTCCTATTTCCCGTCTAATTACTGCAAATAAAAGCCAAAAGTCTCCAAAACCTCCAAAAAATAGTGTGTAGCAGTAGATTTCTTTATGACCAGTCAGGTCAAACAAATGTTGCTGTCTTTTGAGTCTACTACTTTAAAATGTTTATGGCAGTAATGTTCTAAATTTCACTCATACCCCTTTTTTTAAAATAATGTTTTTTTGTTACTTGCACCTTTTGCTTTACACTTTCAATCTCTCAAAGCTGAGAGATTGAAATTTTCAAAGGATATAATTTTTTTTTCAATCCTTTGATTGAAAAAAAAAATTGTTCCGACGAGAGGCTTTTGAGAAAATGTGGTTCAGTTCTGAAGTAATTGATTAGAATCTATTTGTGACTGTAGAGTGTAAAATGAATACTACGTAATTTTCAGAAATGATTTGTGAATTAATTTTGGCGTCGTTCAATGAGATGCTGTCATTTCCTTCCCAGCATTAAAGAAAACATCGGAAAGTTTCAGAAGAGGTAAGACTTTCCTTCAGATCCTGACTTTTGACTTCTGGATTAATTTATCTTTTAAATCATTTTTTAAACGATTTACGACCAAGGAGTTACTACTGTTTAACTACCTAAATAAATACATTATTGGCTAAATTTTGCCGGATGAACCAGTGTGTTGAGAGGAAATGTGTTTCTCTAAGTGCACATGCTCTGGGTCTGGACAGGCTTGTGAAGGAGCAGCCGGGTAACAGTAGAAGTCAGGAAACTCTGGACAACATCGGAGTCCAGACGCCCTCTGAGAAAGCAGCAGAGGAGCAGCAGGAGGCAGCAGAAGAAGGTAAATACTGTCCTGTATTTAAAAAAATCTACTTAAAATTTATTTTTGTCAGGTCAGAGTTTCCAGCAGCATTCTTTTCTTTAAGCATATATCAGCTGCCAGAGCTGCAGTCTGTTTTATTTATCAGGTCTCTCTGAACTCCTTAATAGCTGCTGCGGGTTTAATACGGTAATTTATTTTAAGTTAGATTTTATAGGCTGAAAAAGAGCCAGGACAAAATGTCTCTCGTATAGCGTTTTGGACTTAATGCATACGAATCGTCTCTAAACGGCTCCGTCTGCGATCCGTTTCTCCGTCAGAAGCTGTGCCGAGCAGCCCGGAGGACAAGTGGGTGACGATCGTGGACCGGGCGAGCCTGCTCATCATCCAGGCGGTGTCTTTACTCCGCCGGGTCCAGGAGCTAAGCTGGAGAATCCTGGAGCTCCACAGCCTGAAGATCGTGTCTTCTGGCATCATCTGGGTGTCACTTCAAGAGGTCGGATTTATGTTCGGCTCGTCAGTGTGAATTGTTTCCAGTTTTGGTCAAAATCTATCTGCTCAGTTCGGAAACAGCTATAATTACAAAATGCCTTCACATTTTGTAATTTCGTCCCGTCTCAACTACAAATCCTAATGTTTTATAATTGAGATTTTACATGACAGGCCAACAAAAGTAGTGAATAATTGTGAAGTGGATGGAAAACGATGCATGGCCTTCGACAGCTGTGCTCATACTGAGATTCAAAGTAACACAAATGGTTCCTCTGAATTTCATTATGGAGAATCTTCACGAATGAGGCTAGATTCAAATGCATTCCGCACTTTTCAGATTTAAATTTGTAGAAAAAGCTTTACTTAATCGTCATTTACCCGACTGCATAGTCTTAAATGTGCCAGTTTTCTTGATCTATCACATAACATCTAAATGAAATCGAAGTTTGTAGCTGTAAAAAAAAAAAGACACCATTGAAACAACGGTCATTGACGGATTTCATTTTCCTAGGTTTCCCTGATGAACTTTCTGTTCCTGGTCCTGTGGGTGTTTGCGCTCCCATTCCCACGGCTACGCCCGCTGGCCTCCAGCTTCTCGGCGGTGTGGGCCTGCGTCATGGTGGTCTGCAAGATGTTCTATCAGCTCAAAGTGATCAAACCTCTGGATTACTCCTCCAACTGCACCGCTGTGAGTTCACCTCACGCCTGGCTTCAGGTTCATTTCGGTCTTTCTCGTCCACTTTCTTGGCTTTCAGTTGGGCACGGATCAGAATCCTATTTTGTGAGGATTTAATGTTAAGATGAAATTGTTTTATTTAACCTGTGTATTTTCTCAAGGAAAACATGGACCTTCAGAAAGCCTGGAGATGTGACGATGGAGTCAAATTTTCACGACTCCATCGTGAAAAAACCTTTTGCCTTTCGACGTGTTTTCTGCATTTTTCCATTTTTTTTTATTTATTTAATTGATCTGTTTACTAAATTGTAATATGTATTCTTGTCCTGATTAGTGATAATCAGGACAAGAATACATAAAATTTCAAGTATGTTGTACCAAGATAATCGTTATTCTTGTAAAAAAGAAAATGTCAAGGTAAACTCCTTCAACAAAATCAGCTTTTTTACGTCTTAATATTTTCGAACTCGATCTTGGGGTTCTAGGGCTTACTGGCCTCCAACAGATCTGGGCTGGATGACGGAGCAGATTTGAGGGGAAACCTGATGGAGCTGCTCAGGAGGTCCGTTCTCTACGCCGAACCCGTCGACCCGGTCTACTGGTGCGGAGCTCTGCGGAAGTGCGAGGGGAGAATCCTGCCCTGCCTCAGGGTACGATGAAATCTGCTTTCTGCTAAATCCCTTCATGCTTTGCTAACTTAAAGTTAAACAAACAAACAAACAAAAAATATATATATTAATGTCAATATGTTTTCAAAAGCAGAAAGGATAAACAATTTCTAATGTATTTTCTTGAAAATTGAAGTTTCTTTTGGGGGATTTGGGTTGTTTCGTCCACGTTGTAGAACCACCTGATGGTACTCGGGTTGCTTGTTTTCGAGGCGACTGTCCATCGCCACCAGCTCTACTTTCGTCTCCGTAACGACCTGAAGCCTCCTTCCTTCAGCGTCATCTTCCAGTTCATCACAAGGCAGCACCTGGACCACGGCGTCCTGCCCTGCGTCAAATACTTCATCAACTTTGGCTTCTACAAATTTGGGCTGGAGGTGCTGCTGGTGAAGTTTCTAAAGTGCCTTTTGCTGTCTTCACTTACCAGAACATGTCTGACTCCTTTCACTGTGCTCACACTTACTCCTTAGATCAGTTTGATCATGGCGGTGAACGTGATCGGTCAGAGGATGGACTTCTACGCTCTGCTTCATTCCTGCGCTTTGCTAGCCGTGTTGTCGCGCCGCCGCAGGAAGGCCATAGGAGAGGTTTGGCCCAAATACTGCTGCTTTACAGCCGGGCTCATGGTGTTCCAGTACCTGCTCTGCATCGGCATCCCTCCTGCTCTCTGCGTCGGTACGCGAATGTGTTCGGTTTGATTTGAATTAGCTTTGGTTTTCATCCAGCTCTTGGACACCTGCTTTCAAACATGACAGAGTAAAAAGCAAATCTGCTGTGGTGTTAGAGAAAAGAAAATCTGAATTTAAAAGTGCAAAAATATCCATTGCTTTATTTAAAGGAGACGGTGTGTATTAAACAACTTTAGTGCTTTAGTTCGTCATATAAATATTCTGGATTTAGCCAAACAACTTGATTTTGTCTCTGTTTTCTGTCAGGTTATGGTTTAAAATAAGAATCAAATAATGAAAGAAATCAAGCAGTTGCGCTACTGCTTATGTGTCTAAGATGCAAACTTTAAAACCACACGTTTAAAAAGTAAACCCTTTATTGCACCTACATGTTTATAGTTCTTAGCGCTGACAGTCGTTTTCCTGCCACTACTGTCCGAATCTGGGTTTCTGTTTACAGGCTCTTAAAACGGCGTAGAGTTTTATCAACTTTAGTTGCACACATAAAACATGAAACTGTACACCTATAACATAACATGACGCGGAAAAACTAAGCAACCCAGAGATACACAGACTGAAACGCAGAGGACCCAGTGCTGAACCCTGAGGTTCACCAGCATTACATTTGAAACATTTCAGGAAATTTGTCATCGTTTTTCTTTTACTCTGACATAATTTTATGCATGTCGTTACATCAGCCATAATCGAATCAATTTCTCCCTGCATGTTCTGGCAGATTACCCCTGGAGAACCGCAGTTCAGCCTTTGAACTCTAACGTCATAAAGTGGTTCTACCTGCCAGACTTTGCAATGAGACCCAATCCTTCCTTCATCTTCTGTGAGTGGATCTTTGCTTCTCGTCTCTTTACTTGCTCCTGCGTTTCTACGCACCAACTTCTGACCTCCGTCTCCGTCCTTCTCCGTCCTTCTCCCTGCAGACGACCACCTCCTGCTGCTCTGCTCGTCTCTGCAGTGGCAGGTTTTCGTGGAGGAGAACCGAGCCGCTGTGCGACTTCTGGCTGGAGACAACGTGGAGATCAGCCGCAATTTGGATCCGTGTTCCTTCAACCAGTTCATTCCAGTCGACAACTTCCTTCACTGCAGGTTGGTGTTGTTGTTTTATGCAAATCTTTTCAGAATGACGTCTCATGATGTCAGTTATTAGCTAAAGCAAAATCAAGTTGGAATGATTTTAATATATTTTGAGTGTGTTTTTTCTTATCTTTGACATTATGTTTCACCACCAATATTGAATCAAAGTGTTGCTTTGCCGTCTTCTTCATCTTACTTGACAACAGCTGGTTAGCAGAAAGTATCTAAAGGTTGAATCTGAGACTTTCTAACAACTCTTTGCTGCAGTTTAGTGACATTTTTCAGTTTGCTGAATGTGCATGGAGCTCGGAGGCTTCAGACTTATTTGCACACCGTTACCAGGGTGATAATAAATGTTTCCTGGCACTGTGTGCTGACAACTTTATTTGCAGAAAGTTGCCTTCATTGCTCCACTTAAGAGTCTGCAGATTTAGATTGTACTCTTCTTTTTTTTTTTTTATACACAGCAGTACATAAACAGTATCAAACTTAAATAGTTACTAATTATTGTGGTTGGCGAAATACAAAAATAGACATGGCTTATTATGCGTTTCCATTCTTGTACTTTATTTTTGTGCCCCGACTAGAATATAAAATGTTTTTATGTTTTGCATTTGACAACAATCCTCTCATTTTGTAAGCCGAAGTGAGAGGATTATAATACTACTATTACAATACTACTAGGATTGCAATACTATTGCTTTATTTAATTATTTGTCCATGTAGGTTTTTCTTGTGGTTATTTTTGTCCTGTTTTGTTGTAGAGATTTTCTCCTAGGAGCTTATCGAAATTCAGGTGATGCAACCTGGCCAATATATGCAGATGTAACTTAACTAACATTTGGATGTGTGACATTAAACATGAGCATTTTATTTTTTTAGGATACTTGTGATCAATTTTAGATAATCTAATGACAACTTTCTGGCTTTTTTCAAATGGAAAACATGTGTGTGTGTGTGTGTGTGTGTGTGTGTGTGTGTGTGTGTGTGTGTGTGTGTGTGTGCGTGCGTGCGTGCGTGCGTGCGTGCGTGTGTTTTGTCCCCAGGTCCTACCTGGACATGGTGAAGGTGTTTGTTTACAGCTACTTCTTCTGGCTGGTCCTCTGCCTCATCTTCATCACAGGCACCACGCGGATCAACATCTTCTGCCTCGGCTACCTGGTGGCCTGTTTTTACTTCATGCTGTTTGGCGGCAGCGTCCTGATGCAGCCTGTCAGATACATCCTTCGCCTGTGGGACTGGCTCATCGCCTACACCTGCTTTGTGATCGCCATGAAGAACCTCCTGTCTGTAAGTGGCAACACGGCACAAACACAAGGGCTCCATCTTTGAAAAACAGTACGGCACCGAACACTTTCAGACATGCAGCTCCTTGTTCTCAGATTTGTCAACCGGGTTTTTGACCCAGTTATTTGATTCCTTCAGCTTGGCGCTTGTGCGTATCTGGACAGCCTGCTGAAGAACAGCTGCTGGTTAATTCAGGCCTTCAGCATGTTCTGCACCATCAAAGGCTACAATGTTCGTAAGTGTTTGCAGTAATTACACATTAACAAGTTTTTTCCCCCCACATTTTTTTATATTGCAAACTGTATTTTATTGAGATTTAATGTGTTAGACAAGCAGAAAGTGGTGCATCACACGCCGTGCCGGTGTGTTGGTGGTCCTCGGCGTCGGTGGACCTGGGTGTGTGTCAGGTCACTTTCCTTTTGGAAAGTAAACTTTCACCCGGTTGTAAAGTCTGTTGCTGCCACCACCATTTATTCTTCCTGTACCTTTGATGTTTTTTTTTCCAGCCAATGAAAACTTGCGCTTTGTACATACATTTTAAATTTTTTAAAACATTGTACTCTGTCAATTCATTAAGTTTAAATACGTTTTGCTGTATAAATATTGTGTTTGTGGAAGAAAAATCCAATGTTTTACAAGTGTTTCCCCGCACTTCCACACAGTTTTCTAACATGGAAACAATCAGTGAGTCGTACAAAATATATCAGACATTTTTGTTTACCATAGCCAACAAAAATAGCTTGGGTTATTTTAACTTTTAAAATAAAACAGACTTTTAATGAGAAGCTTGAATGTTGTTCCTTTAAAAAATAAAAAAAAGTGCTTCTAATCCGACAAGCCAGCCTCACATATTACACTTCAATACATACAACTGCACTTAATGCACATTTTGGTTACAAATTGAGTCTGTTTGTGCCTTGAGACGACGTTCGCAGTCTGATCTGTAAAAAATGATTTCTGTCTCTGTGCATCTCAGCTGAGCCTACGGATGAGTGCGAGCTGCCAGAGGGCGAGGCCGGCATCGTCTGGGATGCGATATGCTTCACCGTGCTGCTGGCACAGAGGAGGGTCTTCCTCAGCTACTATTTCCTCTACGTGGTGTCGGATCTCAAGTCCGCTAAGATATTGGCATCGAGGTCTGACTTCCAGTTATTAATGAAACTTTTATGGAGACATTTGCGACGTTTAAGCATACGAGAGGCGCTTGATACTTTAATAGGTACTTTAGGTTCATTATGATGTTTATATAAAGAAAAAAGCCTGCCTTTCCTGTTTTTTTTTAAGCAGCGTGTTAATATAGAAGTAATTACTACAGTTTGCTGGTCCCCATTGTAAGATGCAACTAAATAATTACTGATAGTGTAACACCTGATGACAAAAAGTGAAACAAACAAAAAAAATAATGAACTGTGTGTGTTGACTTTATCTAAATTCATCTAAATCAGAAATATGATTCATCAATGTGTGAACATCAGAAAACCAGCTATTTTCCCTCTAAAAGGGTATAGAAAATAACTATTAAAAATCCACAATAATCTTCTAGGCCAGTAAAAAAAAAAACACACACACACACGCAAGTAAATGACGCCAGCAACAGTTAATTTGTGTTAATTTCTGTTTATCTCTCTAAGGGGCGCTGAGCTGTTTGAGGCCAAAGTGAAGAAGCTGGTTGCAGCCAGATTGGAGATGGAGAAGAAATCTGTGGAGGCACTCAAGAGACAGTAAGCCTGAACAGGAAAAGTCCATCAATCAGTTAATGGATGCAGTATATGATGATGACTGGCTTATTTCCTCTCCACTTCCATTTTTATCTTCTCGTGAAAGAGTAACGAGGGGGTATAAACTTTTTTTTCCCACTCTCTCTGTAGGATGGAGAAGATTAAATCCAAACAGAAGCCTCCGCCTGCTGCGTCGGACAGAGCGGAACCGCCAGCAGGTCCGGAGCGGACGGCATCAGGTGCTGCACGCTAACATGTTTTAGCCTGTAAGAAGATAGCTGTTACCATGGGGATAAAGTCTACTGGAAACATTTATATGCATATTAGACCTGTGTCAGATAAGTCAATTAAGTAGTATTTTTTTTTTTTTTTTTAATTTTTGCTAAATCTAAAAAGAAATTTTAAAATCTGATCAGTAAAATCTTTTATATTGGTTCCAAACTGGACTTTTTTTTTAAATCGCTTGACTGTTCCCACAATACATTGCAGGCAACGCAAATGCAGCAAAATCTGAGTGTGTTGCTGAGGTTTAAAGTCGGGTGATTCGCTGCGTTTCGTTTTGACCAACTGCTTCTACTCTTGCTCGGAAAATTGAAGCAAATAACCAGGATGGTTGTTTATTTGCAGGCGATGAGGAGAACGAAAAGAAAGATGCAGGAAAATGGTGGAAGCCTTGGGTCTCTCAGCCTGGAGGTGAGCGGCGAAATCCATCAGAAACCTCCTGAACGTTTCCACATTTGGTCACTTTACAGCCACAGACTTCACCATCGTTTCAGTAAATTTAACATAAGTGTTTTGCGGTTTTATGTGAGACAATGCAATAAAACTTGCTAAGTGTAAGGAAAGTTTGATACCATTAAACAAAATCCAATGCAACACTCAAAAGTCACCTAATTGGTAAACAGAGTGACCTTTACTGATGAGTGGGAAGCAGAAAGTTATTGTTGAAAGAAGTTCTGTTTTAAAAATGTAGTGAAACATGGTGATGGCAGCATCATGCTGTGGGGGACCTCTCTTCAGGAGGGAGAAGGGAAGCCGGTCAGAGTTCATAGGAAAATCCTGGAAGAAAAGATGTCAAATGCAGCAAAAATATGATTTCTTTTTCTTTCAGCTTCATAATTATATTCTATGTTGTATTAGTCTCTCATATAAAACTCCAACAAAATATGTAAAAAAAAAATTAAAAAAAACATTGAAGGATGTGGCAAAATGTGAACAAAATGAAGGGGTATGTATATTTTTTTTTGTAAAATTCATTGTAAAATTGTCAAATATCTTTACTTTCTTTTTTCCTTATTAGCCTGAATCTTAAAATAAAACACACATATGGAGTTTTGTTTTTGTCTGGTTGCAGAGTTTTTGCATCAGAGCAGCTTTTTTTTTTGTTCGGTTTCTTTATTCAGAGTCTTCCCCTGCTTAATGACAGTTCTGACTTTGGTATTGAACACAGTGGAGAACAACTGTGGCTACCACCTGTTTGAGAGCGACAGCGAGGAGGAAGAAGAAGAAGTTACAGAGGTGAAGGACGGAGAGGAACCACCAAAGAAGAAATCAGCTTTTCAGGTAAACAGATAAAGCAAAACGATAAGTAGTTTTTTTTTTTTTCCCCCAGGCTGTCACATACTGACAGATAAGCGGATCATTTTTCTGATGAAAGGAAGCATAAAGTAGCTCAGTGTTTATGTTCCAGTTATGTTTTTTTTATGTTCCAGTGGGCGTATAACGCCTGGACTACCAGCTCCAAATCGGCTCTGAAGGATTTAAAGAAAGAAAAGAAAAATTTAAAGAAAGAGGAGAAGAAGAGGGCTAAGACAGAACTGCAGAAGCAGCAGGGTGAGACAAAAAAATGTCACAATAACCAAAAGACTGGATAAAAAAAAAAATAGAGATAAAAAACCGAATATTTTTTCAGGCATAGACAGAGCCGATTCCAGTGAGGATGAACTTGATGGAAGCACTGTGGCGGAAGAGGGAGAAGAAGAAAGAGGTGAGCTCACCTGTGAGGGGCGTTGGTGTTGTGTTTCTACATAACGCTGTTATTAAGTTCAAACAGTGAACAGCCAAATCACACCGGATCACGTCCACGTCTCGTTCGCGTCCTGCAGAAAACATCCTGCAGCGCGTCCTGAACACGCTCAAGTTCAGCTGGATGTTTCTGCAGTCTCTGCTCGACGATTTGACGGACAGCCTGAACGATTTCTGCAAAGACAGCCTGGACATTTCCAAAGTGCTGCGATTGGAGCGAGCGCTGCTCAACCAGCAGCGAAAGAAGGTGAGATGACAAAACGTCGACCCTGGAGACTGTAAAAGTGAGAAAACATTTCCGTCCCACCCGGAAGCTATCTAACTTCAAACTTTGTGCTGTGGAACGGAAGAACAAACTCTGTGTGCATCTCTGCAGGGAAAAGAAGTGAGTCAGGAGAGCGTGAAGCAGTTTTACGAAACCTGGATATCCCGTCAAAACACGTTGTCGTCCGAGGAAGGTCTGGACGCGCTCTCTCCTCCTCCGACCCCGCCTCCCGTTGTCTCCTCACGTCACGTCTATGAGAAACTGAAGAGCCAGGCCTCCGCGGGCAGCAGCTTTGACAGGTAGACCTCAGGACTCAGTCTGAATTTGCTTCTCTTGTATTTGCATTTTTGAAAACTAAAAAAAGAAGAAGAAGAAAGCCTCAGTCTAACCCCACTTGGCTCCTGATCTCCTTCAGTTGTATGACGGATGAGACGATGCTGGGCTCCCGACAGCCAACGCAAGAGGAGCTGGACGAGCCTCCCGCCGCCCCGCCTGCTTCCCTGCTCCGACGGAGGCTGATAAAAGAGGCAAACATCGACCAGAGCTCCTTTGAGACTGATACTCTACCACAGAGGTGAAGGAACATGTTGGATACGCACTTCAGTCGAAGTACAACTATGATGCAAACTGTAACCAAAAATAGTGCAGAAGCGTCCGTGCTAAAATAAAGGGGGTAGGAAGTCACCCTTTAAATTATCTTATCATATTGCCTCTCTTCTTAGCAAGCGTTAAGGGAAGTATAAGCTTTAATATATTTGGGAGATCTTCAGATTTATGTATGGATTTCATCAGCATTTCAAAGTCTTGCTACACTAAAAAACTTTAGAAGCGTTGCTGCAGGGTAAACTATGATAAAGCAGAAATCAATGATCAGAATCAGAATTCATCTTATTGTCATTATGCATGAGAGAAAGCAGAATAAAATAATTTTAAAAAAAAGCTACTCTGGGTCATCAGCCCATAAGTAAATATTTGGTTTGTTTGTTGGTTTATCAGTTATATTGTACTTCTTATTTTAATTCAGAACTAACTTATAATCATAAGTATGACAAAGTATTAGGGCCATGCTAAGAAAATAAAAAAAAAATGAAATTACAAGAATAAAGTCATAGTTACAAGATTCCAACTATGACTTGTAGCATTGCAATTTTAGTATCATGTTATGGCTTCATTCTCTTGCTACTTTATTGTCCTAATGCTATGACTTTACTTTCAAAATTCTATAACTTTATTCTCGTAATATTTCTTAATTTGATCAATCTGGTCTCGTAATTGTATTTATTTATTTAATATTTTCTTAGTATGGCCCTAATACTCCGTCGTATTGTCGCGACTTGGTTGAAAGTTTGGTTTTTCCTCTTATTTTTCTCTAAAGCCAAGAAGGTGATGACCGTCAGCACGACGACCCAAAACAAGATGAGGACGTTGAGAAGGACGAAGAGGATAGTGAAAAATCGGATCGGGATCAAAATATAGAAGATGGAGACGAACAACAAGCTCATCCAGACCCGGAGAAAGATGAGGCGGATGAAAAAGCGCAGCAGAGAGAAGAGGGCGAATACCCCGGATACGTGGAGTGTGCCTCAATGACTGACCAGCAGAGCGAGGAAGAAAAAAGTCTCGACCTCTCAGAGTCTCCAGCACCTCTGACTCAGGAAACCAGGAACCTCACAGCCAGCGAGCTGCTGCTGAACAAGTCAGTACGCACACAACAGCCAGTCAAAAGCAAAATTAGAGTCAAAATCAAACCTTTTGCTTGTCTGCTGCATAACAACTTTGTCGTTTTTTTTCCCTGCCTCCTTTTCTCCCGGCTCCGCAGCATGTTTGAAAACGACGAGATCTCGGAGTCTGATAAGTTTTTCAAGACGCTGCCGCGGCCGGTGAAGCTGCTCTTCGCTCTCTACAACACCATGGTGTCCAAGTCGGAGATGCTGTGCTACTTTGTCATCATCCTCAACCACATCGTGTCGGCGTCGTTCCTCTCGCTCATCCTGCCCATTCTGATATTCCTCTGGGCCATGCTGTCGGTGCCACGGCCGACCAAACGCTTCTGGATGACGGCTATAATCTACACGGAGGTAGGTCGGTGCATCGGCTGCGAACATTTTCCCCTCTTGTAATAAATAGCTTTTGTTTCATGTTCTTTAATTAGAAATGTCAAAAAGTGAGTACTGTGACCTTTTTTCACTTCATCGCAAACTTCACTGTGTTTTATTGGGATTTCATGTGATAAACCAGCACATAGTAGAGCATAATTGTGACATAAATTTGAATTGAGATTGATACTTGATTGCATTTCTTGATTTTCTTTGTGTTGTTTGTTCTGTAATGTTCTCTATCAAACTGCTGAGGTCTTCACACACCATTTATGCTGCGTAATTATGCTTTGATTAAATGATACACAGGCACACTCTTATTTACTTCAAATGTTTCTTCTGAAGACAGTTTGTGCTACTAGGTTTTATGTGGTTGAAAATAAATAACTTCTATTCCACAATTATCCTCTGGTTTGTGTCGCTCTCTCAAATAAAAGATGGTTGTTTGTTTGGCACTATTCCTGAAATCCTGCCTTTAATAGGCTAATCACAACTTGTTTGGATTCGTCTCTTTTCTCTGTCCCAGCTTACAGTCGTAGTGAAGTACTTTTTCCAGTTCGGTTTCTTCCCCTGGACCACGTCTGCTTACAGAGGAATCAACGCAGACCGGCCCTTTGCCCTGCCAAACATCATCGGGGTGGAAAAGAAAGATGGCTACGTCCTGTTTGACCTCATCCAGCTGCTCGCTCTGTTCTTCCACCGCTCTATTCTGAAGGTGAGTCCGTCTTTTTGCTTAAACAGCCCCGTCTGACAGCGCAGACGCCGGTGAGCTGGGTAGTTCTCATGCCTCTCCTGCAGTGCCACGGGCTGTGGGACAACAAGGAGGTGGAGATGCCCGACTTCTTCAAGAAGCTGAAGAAGAAGGTGGACAAGAAGAAGATGACCGGAGTGGATAAGACGGGGTGCAAGGAGAAATCGTTGCGCCGGCTGAAGTTCCTCCCCATTCAGGCCTCCACCACCTCCATATTCTGCAGACAAAAGCAAAATGATTCTGAAGAATCTGTTGGTGAGAAACATACGTTTTGCCTGTGAGCTGCCTCTTATCACCAACATGTCCACAGGTTTATTAATGTAAGTTTTCTTTGATTGTTTTCTTTTTTTTTTTTTGCATTGGAGAGGAGAAAGCAAAGAGGCAGCGCAGCAAGAAGAAGCGGCCGCAGCGTCGCACTGCTCCTCTGTCCAGGAAGCAGAGGATCAGACAGCATATCAGAGAGACGATGCTGCAGGCCAAAACCACCTGCATAGAAGTGTACGTAGTTTCTCTGTGGGGCTTTTCAAAAGATATTTTCACTTTGTTCACTATTTATAGTCCGGAGGTTTAGTCGCATTGAATTACTGCTTTTATTTTATGACCTGCTCAGAATTTGGTGACGTTACAACAACATATCTTAATGCATGTTAGTAGAACTTTATGTGATTGCAGGGTTTCCTCCAAAGTATTATAAGCCTGACGGGCCACCAGGCTTTACTCGTGCCCCCACCAGGCTAAGCATTACTTATTTATTTAAGTCTTTTTAAAATGTTTGCCTTTTTTTAAGACTTTATAGTTGGTGATCAGGCGTTAATCTTCCAATCTTTTAATAACACATAATTATCGAGTGATATTTGAAAATTTTCTGTCAACTTTAAACATTTTTTAACTCAAAAACACAACAGGCCACTGGATGAATGACTGCCCTAGTGCCCAACCACCAGGCTTAGCAGGTTTTCTGGGGGAAACCAAAGTAGCTCTTCATTATTCAGTTTATGAAAAATGATGCGATATCTTCACATTTATTTACTAATAAAAATCTGAAAGGTGTGGCAAGCATTTGCATTCATTTGATTTTAGTTTGATACCAGTACACAGTGTGTACCAGCTCCAAATTTAATTTCAACATGAATTCTTACGTGTAGAATAGGGCGCCATGATTGGATTTGACCTTTGTTTTTGTTTTTTTGTTTTTCCAATGCATGGATGAAAACTAACATGGGACCTCACCATGAAGACACAATCCTCCTTACCAAACATGGTGATGGCAGCATCATGCTGTGGGTATCAAGATGGACAGGGAAGCTGAGATAACAGGAAGATGAATAGGGATGGACCACACTTTTCAGATTTTTATTTGAAAAATATTTGAAAACTATATTTCTACTTCCTACTCACAATCATGGTCTGTTATTTAAAACCCACCAAAATACGTTTGAGGTACTGAGACTGAGGTGTGCGAGTTTAACTAAATATGTACTTATTTTTGCGAGGCAGTGTTTTGGAGCAGAGCAAAGTGTGACGTCTCTCTTTCTCTCTCTCCCTCTCTCTCTCTCTATTTCAGAGCTCTCCACATCTATCTCCCCATCAGGCAGTTCTTCTACGACATCATCCACCCTGACTACAGCCCCGTGTGTGACGTCTACGCCCTCATGTTTCTTATTGACGTCGTCAATTTCATCGTGACCATATATGGATACGGGGCGTTTGGGGTACACACATGAGCACAACTTTTCTACCGTATGCGGTTAGGATTAGACAGGATTCTGTGTGGAACATCACCCAGTTTCTGCCTCCTCTTTAGAAATACTCCTCCTCTGTGGACATCTCAGAGACTCTGTCAGAAGACCAGGTTCCCGAGGCCTTCCTGGTCATGCTGCTCATCCAGTTCGGCACCATGATTGTCGACCGCGCCCTGTACCTGAAGAAGTCTCTGCTGGGGAAATGTGTTTTCCAGGTTGTGCTGGTGTTCGGCATACACTTCTGGATGTTCTTCATCCTCCCCGGAGTCACGGAGAGGTCAAAGCTTTTTTTTTCTTTTTTTTTTTTCTCTTCAAACTGGTTTACTGGAATGAAGCCGACTAACCTTCGCCGTAAACTTAGCCTTGGCATAAAGTTGTGGACTATGTTTAAAAGCTGGAAATCAACCAATTCTAAGCCTAATATTTATTCAGTTATGAAAGAAACTTGACAAACGATATGCTTCACTAAGGGACATTTCACCAAATATTAGAGGGGCTGCGTTTATGTTAGAGATTTTATTTATAATGAGAGGACAAGAGGAAATCCACAGTACATTCCAACTCGTGCTTCCAACTTTTATTTCGTTGAAGATGATGTGTTCAAATTCCACCATGCACAAAAAAAATATTAATTCAATAATTTTTAAGCACTGTAGTTATGCCTGTAAGTTAATCACCTGAGAAGTATAGATTGGGTTTGTATCGCTTTAAGAATTTATAAACTCCTGAGAAAGACACAACTTTAAAAGCAAAGAGAGGAAAGGACTGGACTGACATAAATAACACTTTTTTTATGAAAGGGTTTTTATGACACCCTGCGTCTGTTTACTTTCTGTCATAATAAACTCAGGCAGTGAATCTGTCGCTTGGTAATAAAAAGACGGCGTTGATGTCTCTGTTTATCTCTGTCTGCTCCAGGAGGTTCAACAGTAACCCGATTGCTCAGCTTTGGTATTTTGTGAAGTGCATCTACTTCGGACTGTCTGCCTATCAGATCAAATGCGGCTACCCAAACCGCATCCTGGGCAACTTCCTCACCAAGAACTACAACTACCTCAACCTCTTTCTCTTTCAGGGGTACGATTTCCTTCAGCAGTTACCTCAAGCAAACACTGTAGCTTTTAAAATATATCTGCTTTGTTTGTTTGTTTGTTTGCTTTTTCAAATGGCTCCCCGACTCTCTCCTTTCAGCTTTCGGATGGTTCCTTTCCTCACTGAGCTGAGGGCCGTGATGGACTGGGTTTGGACCGACACCACTCTGTCTCTCTCCAGCTGGATTTGTGTTGAAGATATCTACGCAAACATATTCATCCTCAAATGCTGGAGAGAGTCTGAGAAAGTAAGAGAGTGTGCCTTACATCCATAACCACAAATTTGCATGAAATTTATTTGGATTTTATGCGATAGAACAACAAAAAGTAGTGCACAACTGTGCTAATTTTCCAAAGAATAATGGATAAAACGTTCAGCCTCTAAATGTTAATTTTAGAGGCTGAAGCGTGATGGACACATTAAAAGCTGCAGCTGCAGTGAAGGCATTTCCACAAAGCATTCACGTAGAGGTTGAACATATGGATCAGGTTTTTATTGTTAAAAATAAAAAAAAAACCTTCTCTTTACAATCACACTCTGCTTTCCATTGCTCTGTCACCTGAATCCTGACAAAATTCATTGAAATTTGCCATTAAAATTCCAGAAAGTGAAAAAGCTCCTGTGGTACGAATACTTTTTCAGGCACAGCAGGTCACAGTTACTATGGTAGCAATGATTTAAACTTATATGAAGTAATTAGTAAATGTGCATGAAGCAATTAGTTGGAGTGTTTAGACATTATTTGTCTCTTTAAAGAAAGATCAAATACATCCTAGTAGATACATATAGCGCGATAAATTTTTAAGTTTTTAAGTCTGCAGGAGTTTTAATCTACATAAGAAGAAGCTAAACAGCTGTTTTCAATTTTCCAGAAATTTCCACACCCCCCAGGGCAGAAGAAGAAGAAAGTGGTCAAATATGGGATGGGTGGCTTCATAATCTTTGCCCTGATCAGCATCATGTGGTTCCCACTCCTCTTCATGTCTCTGGTCCAGTCAGCGGTCGGAGTGACCAATCAGCCGTTAGACGTCTCCATCCAGCTCAGCATCGCGGGATATGAGGTCAGCACCAGCTCCGTCTGCTAGGACTCTTCTTGTGCCACAGAAAGACTTAGAAGCTAACATTTTGCTGCCCGATTTGAAGTGTGAGTCGACGTTAACGTGCTGTGCATGTTCATACGTTGGTAGATGAATGTCTTTCTCTGTCTGGTGTGTCTTTTTACAGCCTCTGTTCTCCATGACCGCTCAGGAGCAGAACTTGGTCGCATACACCGAAGCCGGATTCAACCGACTCACAAAAGTTTATGCTACTCATCCAGTGAGACATGTTCACTTTACTGCAAAGTCAAAGAAATCCACTGCATGGGATGACAAGCAGAGGAAAACTCTACAAACCAGTAGAAAACGGACTATAACCAACACGTCTTTACTTTTTTGTGATTAACATTGAAAAAAAAAATTCTAAACAATAAAAAAAAAACAGATCTAATATTTATTTAGATATTCAACACATTTGTCTAGACAAAATTAATCCTGTTTGAGGTGAGAATCGATGCACAAATCAAACCATAAATGCATTTGAAGGACTCAGATGAGGATTTGATTGTCTACGTTGAAAATTAACAGTGGCTGATTTAGTTTTTTTTTTTTTTTTTTAATAAAATCGAGACATTTCAAGTGTCAGACATTTATTTGAGACCCATTAGAAGGCGTAAGTCCGTTTGCTCTCGCTGTGCCTTCCAGGGTGCCATGCAGTTCCTGATGAACTACGAAGCCGAGGACATTGTCGCCGCTAAAATCAAGAGTGATGCCAGTCTGCTTTGGACCATCAGCCCCGCCAGTCGAGCAGCAATGATCGAGGAACTGAGCAACTCTTCTCACATATACATGACTTTACGCTGGACGCTGCTCAGGTTCGATCACGCAAATACACTCGGTTGCTTTTTCCCGCTGCGTGTATTTGTATTTCATTTGCAAATGCCTGGATTTACCGAAGGAGAGCTTATGGTGGCAATATGACCCTCTATAATAAACACACAGCATGGTTTTGTACCAGTTCTGCTTTGATCAGTGTTGTAGTTTGACTCAGTTTCCTCATTTTGTATCATCATCTTTCTATTCCAGTTTTTCTACAAAAAAAAAAACTAAAACAGTTTGAAATTGGTAACGCCTGCAACTCTCTCTTACACAAACACTTTTCAGTCCAGATCAAACTATTTTTAACCCTTTAATGCCCAATACAACAACCACTGTCATATAACACTGATGTGTAAAAATGAAATTTAGTGGATGCCTTTAACCCCCCATCATCACATCCAAAAACATTTTTTTCTTGCATAGATTTGACATTTTCACACAGAACTTTGTTAAAGAACTTGCATAATATTTAAGTAAATTTGTTAACTACATGCAAAACTCATAATTTGCACTTAAACATAATGATTAATGTTTGACTGTCTACGTCTATATTTTTGTTTCTTTGCCGTGTTTCTGTGCCTTTAATTACCACTGCAAAGCAAACGTTCCCTGAGAGTATACTATTAGCTATACGGTAAAATCAAAATAAACTAATTAATGTTGTTTGTTCACGTCTTCTGTAGGCTGAGTCTGAGTAGGCACGGGTATGATTTAAAGGAGACAAGTGGGGCTGTGTGAATTATAATCAACGTCAATTGATACTGAAGGTGTTCATAAACGTGGCATCTTATGTTACCAAACTGCATAACCTCACAGATAACTGTTGTTTGCTGCTTGTGTTGCTCTCCTCCTCAGGAATGCGTCCATATCAATGAATGTCGAGGCGGTGGGAGAACACACGGTGAAGTTTGAGGACATGGTGTTGAGGGACGGGATTGTCCAAATGCTCAAAGGCAACAGCAACAAACCTGTGTGAGTCCCTCTATAACGACACAACCAGCTGGACTTCACGTGCTTTTTACCCTCTTCACTGCTGTTCTGAAGTGAAACTTTACAAGCCTGAGGTGCTTTTCTATTATCCTGACACTCCAGCTTTACTGTTGCTTCAATAGAGCAATAAAACCAGCGAAACTCCATTTCATTTCACTTCACTGCTTTAGATGTTTTTTCTCACTGTGGTTAGACTGCAAAACATGGTCACAACCAGATTGGATCGGTTATGTTACAGCCCAAAACTTCTTTACATCATGATGATTTATTATACCGACTTATCTGCGAAAAGCCAAATTCAACACATCATAATAAGATATCTATAGGTACAGGAAGACAAAGACAGTTCATGTGAATAAAACAGTTTTTTTTGTTTGTTTTTTTTTTGGAAAGAAAAAGGTGAAGGTAAAGGTAATTTTATTTATATAGCACATTTTCAGCAACAAAGTGGTTTAGAAGAGTCAAAAGGAAATACAAACAAAATAACAAACCAAAGGAAAGAGCAAAAGAAGAAGAAGCTAATAATGTTGATCCTAAATAAATAAGTTAATAAAGGTGTTTATTTGTGTCTTCTTTCCTGAAGGATAATTCATTCTCTTCTGCCAAAATACATACGAGGTCCCAAAGGACAAGACTCGAAAATGGCAACGAGGATGTCAGTAGGTAAGCATCCGTGCACTGAGGGGGTAGTGGTCATTTCTGAACGATGACTTGCCCCTGAGAATGTTGCTTAAGTTTACGATTTAGGCCAACACATGATTGGTGCAATACTTTATTTTGATAGTTTATCTGGTATGAATCTAGAACTTGACTTTCTCCTCGGCACGTTTCCCTCAGACTCATCCGAGCGCTCGGACCTCCGTGGACTCGCCTTCTTCCGGCCCATGTCCATCAAGCTCCAGCAGGCCAACGGCACGTCGGACAAGGAGGCGGGCCAGTGGTGGGTGGTAGAGGAGTGCTCCTCGGTTCTCACCTCCGGCGAACAGAAATGCCACAGCATCGAGATTGTGGTGTTCAATGACAAGGTCAGCCCTTCAAGTCTGGGCTTTCTGGCCGGACATGGGTAGGTAGACAAAAAAAAAAAGATGTGGGATTTACCGAAAAATATACCAACACTTTTGCTCCGCACATTCAGTAATATAATCTGGTCAATGTTTATTTGTATTATTAATCATGCAGCACATGAGCAACGAACCAGATTCTTTGGCTGATTGAATATTTCAAACTATTTTTGATAAATAACATTGCAGTTGTTTTGTTTTCAGACAAAGCACAATGACATGTGATTCTTAATTTGAAGTGTTTTCTTTCTTTGTTGGCTGCAGAATTGTCGGCCTGTACATGTCGGTGGTTCTCGTCATCGGTAAGTTCGTCCGGGAGTTCTTCAACGGGATCTCTCGCTCCATCATGTTTGAGGAGCTGCCCTGCGTGGACAGAGTCCTGAAGCTGTGCACGGACATCTTCGTGGTGCGGGAGACCGGAGAGATGGAGCTGGAGGAGACGCTGTTCGAGAAACTCATCTTCCTCTACCGATCGCCAGAGACCATGATCAAGATGACCAGAGAGAAGAAAGACAGCTAGGACGCAGGACGCCCACCCTCGCTCTGTTACTAGGGTTGAAAGTGCTCACTTTTTAGTGTCTTAGGGTAGAGCAAAGACAGTAGTTTTAGTAGTTAGTAAGAACCGCCAAGCACACTATGCAGCAAGACTATCTTTTCTTCAGGTTTTCCAACTTGTACATGTAGAAAAACAAAAATAGCTCTTAATACAGAAAAGATTGATCTCAAAGTCCTGAATATTTCTTTTTATAAGGACTTCAATCCTTTCCCAACAAAAAGACTAACAATCAAAATATTGTAGTCTTGTATTGTGGGATATTCTTTGCTCTAATATTTAGGTCCTTGTTAAATTTCAGCTTTAGAGTTTTAGAAGTAGGCTAAAGCAAAACCAAAAAAAAAAAAAAACATGTTTTGTGTTTCAGTCTAAATTGGTGTAATGGACACACAGACGAATGTAGGCCATGATTGTTGCACTTATCTTCCTGGTTCACACAAAATAAAATTTACGTGTTTTATTTTAGTAAGATTAAAAACACCGCTTACATACTAAAGTGTTATGTGGGGGAAATTATATAACTTAGATACATGAGGCATGCCAGTTAAGGGCAGATGTTTTAAGAATAAAGTATTCCTTATGTCCAGTTAACCTGAGTTGTAATGGTACATCTCCACCAATACAGCTTCCATGGAATAAAATTATCTAGCTTGAATGTTAAGATTTAACTGACAAAACTCAAACTAACAAAACTGATGCAAAGTCTGAACTAAGATTTTTAATTTTGACTTGAAACCTTCAATAGCTGGATTTCTCCAACTCCTTAATTTTTTCTCTCATTCGTGCTTAATAAAACTCTGGAGAAAGTTAGACCTACTGGAATAGTAGGGAAAAATAGTCACAGATGTTACAGAACAAGTCAGACTTTAACCAGACATTCACAACAGAACCAAATTATGCATTTAACAGTCGTCTATGCAACTTAATAATCGGTCAAGAGTTCCTGTCTACTGACATACAGTTTACTTTGCAGTGCATGTGTGTCTGATGGTTTTGGGTTCAGGATTTGATGGCATTTATTGCAGATCCTTCTCGTGTTAAACTCCAAACTTGGACAAGTGAATGTATCAAGCCTCTGTAAATACCACATTTCTGTACATGTCCATATATACTCAGTAAATATTAAATACCAAAACTTGTTACACAAAAATCTCTCAGCATCTCATTCTGCACCTCTTGACTTTATGCACCAACTGAAAACCAGAGAGGCAAACAGGATTCAAGGTACTCATTTTTAATTACAAATGACAAAGAACAATTTCATTCAGGCCCCAGTCTTTAATGTGACATCTAGATGTTTTCGAACTCTTCTTCTCTCTTTCTTCTCCATGTTTTGAAGGACAGGAGGGCAGCAGGGCTTCACAACCCAGGAACAAAAAAAAAAAAACTATTTACACCACAGATTCACATCCTGAGAGGAAACAAAGGAGAAAGAGAGAAATATTAATACACATCCCCTCGAAAACCTACTTGGAAGTGATGACAGACAAGCCTATATTTCAAAGATGAGCAATGCATTAGTTGTATTGTTTTTGAACATCCACTCAAGTACACTAATTGAGTTTCCAATAATGACCTTTTTCACAGTATTCTAATTTTCTGAGACACTAAATTTGAGATTTTCTTTATTTGTGAGCCATAATCATTAAATGTGCACAAAATGAAAGCTTAAAATACTTGTGGTTAATCTATCAAACGACCGTTCTGAGAGATTACAGGAAGGAAATACTGCCCTTTTACACAATTTTTTTGTACTAGTAAGTATTTTTACACTGTCTATAATGAGAAAAGATACTACTTTTTGCTTTATTTACAATTGCAGGCCAATTAACTGACTAAAATATTTATGAAAAAAGTAGTTTGCTTGAGATTTTATAGTACAAATATACTTTTTTTTAAATCTAATGAAGTATTTTTTTAGCAATTATGGGTCAAGTTTCAGATTAAATTTAAAGAGAAATTACAAGACAATTTCAGATCTTAAAACATACTTTTAACCTACACACAAGAATTTGGCATCATTTTAATGTTATATTTGATATTTCTCTTGTCAAACAAATCTGAAAGTTTTGCTCAGTACCAATAGACAGCCCGTGAATAATACTAATTAATGGCTAATTGAAAGTCTTGGGTGAGTAGAATGCATCATAGAATGATGTGGATTTCACAATAACTTCAAATTCTGCTGTTAGAACCTGAATAAATGCTGCTCATCCTAACATAAGGACGAAAAGAACTACTCTCTAGCAGATTTTTATTATTATTAACTTACATGCTGTTTTTGGCTTGATGATTTTGACACTGGCTTCTGCGGCCTTCAGTGCCTCGCCTTTGAACTGCGGCTTCAGCGCAGCCCGCACAGCGTTGGCGCAGATAGCGGAGAAGCGGATGTAGCTGCATGAAGGACACACCGGTTAGCTTAATGCTAAACAACATATGCTAAGTCTAATTATGACCGGAAAGGAAGTTCCATGTGTTTCAAGTTACAAATGCACCTAAAAGAGCCAGTCAACATTTTTCGTTGACAGTCTAACTCTAATTAGAACCCGTGCAAATCGGTAGGGTAAGCATCAAAGCTAACTTAGGCTAATAGCATGGAGCAGAACCACACAAATCAAATAAAGACGAAACAACACTTAAAAATACTCTTACTTGTACGAGCAAGTTATGTTCGTACATATCACAGTTTCCAAATAATCACCCACTAAATAAAATTTAACATCATTTTGTTACCTCAGGCCTGCCTGTCTCCAGTATGCAACCATTTTGACTGCTCCGTGACTTCAAGGACAGGTCGGGAAGGTGCGTGATGACGTCATATCACATACGCCAAGCTTATTTTGTCCAATCGGGAGCAAGTCTGTCAATGATTGGCAGAGATAGCACATCCCTAAACAGAAGCTCCCTCAAACACTGACAAGACAAAGGTCTCATATAATTGATTCCGCTTCATGCAGTCCACTGACTATAAAATATTACCTTAACATATTTATTAATGTGCAGTGTTACGGGCCACCCCATACAATGCTACTACTGTTTTTTTCTTTTATGATGTGAACAAAGAGTTTGTAATTTAAATCGTCTATTCTATTCTATTCTATTCTATTCTATTCTATTCTATTCTATTCTGTTCTATTCTCATAGTTCTTCATTTTATTTTTCAGTACTTGATTTGATTTTTAATATTATCATTTATTTTAAAAATGCATAATTCGAAGAATTATGTATTCATTTTTTAAAATATAGCGTGTGTATATTCGTGCTTGTGTATATCACTGCTAGATGTAAAAAAAAGTTTAATTCATTTTTAACTTGAACCCATTCTTTTTTATTTACAAACCCTCTGCAATGCTGTATATGAATTAGGTTTATTTTATTTTGACTGATTGAAATTGTAAATTTAAAAAATCCAAACTTAATTTTATTTTAGAATGTCTTTCCATAAATATTGTTTATAAGCGCTCAGTTTTCATTTTAGAGATATTGAGATTGCTTTTTTCATAATTTAGTGCAAAACTATTTAGCTATAACCCTTATATTGAATACACTTAAATATACAATATTTTTGGCAGAAATCTTAAATGTAGACTGAATTTGTGTAAAACCACGTAGTGAGTAACTGTAGCCTATTTATTTTAATCTGTTAGAGGAGAGGAAAAAAAGAAATTAATTAAATAAATTGTAGATTGTTCTGGATAACGCTGTGAAGTATGCAGTTCTACCACTAGGGGGCAGTAACGCTGTTCAGCTACAAACACCCAAAGCAGGGCTGTAGTCGGTTGTCGTCCTTCCTCCTCACGGTCACGCTGTCTCTAGTCACCGGCTCCCGAGCTTCTGACGGAAAAGCCTGTAAAAATGAAGATCTGGGCGTCAGAGCACATTTTCAAGTAAGTACCTTTCTTCATGCCAAGATGTTTGACCAGCCGCACGGGTTGCAGAGCTATGGTTTTGTCTATTGTGTAGCCAATTTGAGTTGTTCCTTCTTTTTAACCGCTACCGTTGTTAGCTTCTTCAGCTAAGGTTGTGGAGAAGTTAGGTAACTCGAATGAAAGCGGTTTAAAGTGTCTTGCCAGTCGTTTATCAGACATGTATGTTGCCGCTTATAATGGCTAGCATGAAATACTTTAGGCATTTTAGCTTATGAAGTCTTTATTGAGTAGGAGTAAACCGATAGTTAGCCGAGTTAACACACCGACAGCTTTAGTTTTCTATTCTAAGCTCTTTTTTTCCCCCCTAGTTTTTGTTAAGTTTCGTCACATTGTTTAAAATTAACTGATGTTTTCGTGTGTTTTTCTTGAATTCGGGTGGTTTTCTCATATCGTTTTTTAGTTTTTTTTTATTTTTTATCGCGGGTTCAGATCTGCCTCCAGGGCGGCCAGTTTAACGTTATGTATAGCATTATCACTGTTACATAACTGTCGGCGTGATGCAGTGTTGGAGCAGAGGCGCATCCATCAAATAAGCAAGGATTAAATTACACTCTGATCCTATCAGGAGGCTGAACTGAATTAGATGCAGAACAATAGTCTGGTTTGTGTTATTTTCCATTTCTAGAAGTTTCTGGGGGAGCTGCTACGTAGTGATGCTGTGAGTCTGCGCAGTGCGCAGCAACGCCGCACTGCTGCCTGGAAACGGCCAGTCGGGCTGCAATTGATTCAGTTCTGTGTTCCTGTGACATAACAATCTTTTAGTAGACACCGTTTTTTTTTTTTCTTTCAGAGCAAAGCAAAAATACTATTAGTGAATATTGATAGTTTTAAATGTGTGCTCTTATGTTATCCAGTAAATCTAATGTCAAACTGAATTATTATTTGACCGATAGAAAATATCCAGATCAGTTCAGAAGAATATATACAAAAAGGAAAAACAGCAATGCAGAGAAGAAGAAAATAACACCCTGCAAGTTCTGAAGAAAACAGTGCAACATAAGCATGACAAAAGCTACAATTGTTGATATTAAGATAAATTGTTTAAAATACATACACTTTGGGTCAGTTTGCACGCACACATTGCAAACTTTTTTCTTCCATTTTTCTTTTTACTCATGCACAATGCACAATTATCTTCCCCTCTATGTAATTTAATTCTGATCTCTGCTTGGATCCGTCTTTTCTTAATGAAATAGGGCTGAGATGGTCAAGCTAGACAGGGAGTCGGCTTCCGGTAGATGTTGTCTAACTGGACAAACACAACCACTTTTTCTGACATTAGGTTGTCGAAAATTAAAAATGTTTGATTTTCAAAACATTTTCAAAAATGGCCCCTTGCTGGTGTGAATTAATGCATAAATGCTGTTAAACAACCTCCCAAACTCAACTCCATTTTGTACCCATTTGTTTAATCGTGGTGTAAATGCTTTGCTTATTTTAAAATAGTTCAGAAAACTGGATAGAAGAAGACAACAACTCAAGTCTTTTTGTGGACGTTGAGCTGTAATAAACATAATCTCTTTCTTTTCATATTACCAGTCACCCATGGGAGACGGTGACCAAAGCAGCGATGCAGAAGTACCCCAACCCGATGAACCCCAGTGTGTTTGGTGTTGACGTTCTGGACAGAAATGTTGACTCAGATGGACGGCTACACAGCACCAGACTTCTCAGCACAGAGTGGGGGCTTCCCGCCATAGCCAAATCTGTATGTCTATTCATCTACGAGACACTTTTGACTTTAATCACGTTCCAAGTTCTTCTGTCTGCATTGGGCTTGACAGGTGGCTTTGCTTTCAGATCATTGGAGTAACGAGAACATGCACGTATGTTCAAGAGCATTCAGTCGTGGACCCCAAGCAGAAAACATTTGAGCTGCAGTCAACAAATGTAAGTAGAACTGATGTGAATGTGTGGAGTCCAAGTTAGAGGAACAAATTAATGTATTCAAGCTCGAGTCCAAAGTGGGTTTAGATCCCACTTTGGGAATCAATCAAAGGGCCTCAGTTTTTGTTGGCTGCTGGTCATTTAAACCCTTTTTACAGTATTTACAGTATTTTAGTAATTTGTGTGTACTTTTTCTCTGAGTTGAGCATTTTGGTGCTTTATGAAATGTTATTTCTTTATTTGTTTGTTTTTTTTTGGAGTAAATTGGAAAATAATAATAACGAAAACCCTAATTAGTGCAGTTGTTCTACTGGAAGATGCTTGACATGTTGTCGTAAAAACATTTTTTAGTTTTAAATTATAACATAATATCTTTTTGTTGCAAATAATTGGTTATTTGAGTAGATTTAGGCATTCAGACAATATTCAAGTGATACAAAAAGTTTACTGCACAGGCCTGACATTTCTAATGTTGATCTGAAAGTGACACATAGTTGGAGGTATTGACACTCCCAAGAGAGTCGGGTGCAAAACTGCAAAGGTAAAAAAAAATAATAATCAAGGGGAATAAAGACCAGCATCTGTTTTGTTTTTAAGACTTTTGGAGGTAGGAGCAAACCATGTTAGAAAATGACTCTTTCTAGGCTCTCTCGGATGGAAATTTAATTGAGATTTGTTTCAACGTTTTGCTTTTTAAAACCATTAATTGTGTCTGTTTCATCTGCCTAGATCTCCTTCACTAACCTCGTATCTGTCGATGAGAAGTTGACATACAAGCCGCATCCAGAAGACCCTGGAAAGTAAGTGACTTAGGTTTACTTGTGTACGCCGTAGCCAGAAGCAGTACATCTGCCCAAAATATGTTGTTTCTCACATCTTTGTCCTAATGTATATAATCTCTATAACACAACAAGGAGTGATGGTTGTGCTTTTTATAACCGGCATTGATTTGCTTCGTGCTTTCAGAACGGTGTTGACTCAGGAGGCGCTGATCAGTGTAAAAGGCGTCAGTCTGAGCAGCTATCTAGAGGGACTCATGGCTAACACTATATCTGTTAACGCCAATAAGGTGAGTCTGTTTTTATTTGATCTTTTTAAACAAAACACCAAAACAAAGTTGTCTTGATGTTTTTTTTTACGACAAGAGTCTCTGTTTCCTGTTGTTTGTGACTTGTGTGAACATCTGTTTCAGGGTCGGGAGGCGATGGAGTGGGTCATCAGACGGCTGAACACTGAGATCGAGGAGCTAGCAGCCACTGCTCGTGGCTCCATGCGCGTTCCAATGGCAGCCGCTGTCACCGAAAAATGACCTCTGCATTTCTTTTTAATGTATTTTCTGCTTACTCCAGCACCATTAACTGACAGACTGAAACGTGCCCCCGTGTCCCCCCCTCTAATCTGCCAAAACAGCCTAAAACCAACCGTCCCGTCCTCTGGTCCCACACATGCTTGTCTGGATTTTTCCACGAGAACTTGGTCTGTTTTTTCTCAGCAAGTCTGCACCGACCGTCTCCACTCGTTTCTGAGGAGAATACCAGGGAACACTGAGGTGGTTTAGAAAAACAGGGTTGACTCAGACTGAGCTTGAAGCTCACAGGACTGTCGTTTTGTGACATGGAAGTGTTTTTAAAAATGATTCACACTGTGCCTACACATCCACCCGGCAACGCCAACTTTTCCGTCCCCCTCGTTTTTCTCCGGCTGTAACATTTCATTGTTATTTCAAAGCATTTTTAGACTGACCACTTCATCCAGTTCTAAAAGCAGACAGGCTGTAGGAGCAACTGGAAGCTAAAAATCTCAGCAGCTGCTCATATTTTGAGGTTACATTTCTCTGTTTCCTGCTTTTTGTGCAACAGGCTGTGTTTAAATTGGACCTAGTCTTGTTGTGGTACTGAAGAGGTGGAGTCGGTGATAGAAAAGACAGGTTCTCAATGTACTTGTAGAAATCTGACACTGCCGATGTGCTCTGATTGCAGCGGTCCAAAGCCAGCCATGAGCAGAAGGTGGCGCCGTAGAGTATTGTTCCTAAGAGAGGAGGAGCAGCTTTGAGCTTCTCAAAGTGATTACAATGTGATGCAGGTGCTGGTTTATCAGCATAGTTGATTGGTCTCCTCTTTTTTGCAGTCTGTCTGATCTATTCCATTCTACAGTGAGGATATGCTGTATGGTTTACATGTTACAATTTAAGAATGTTCATGTCTGAATGTTTAACTTATTTTCAGTATGTAAACTTTATAAGTGGAAGAAGGTCCCAGCAGGGTACAAACGTAAAATGGAAGGAGTAGATTCGGCGTTTTGCTGATTCTCCCTAATGTCAGCGGAGGATCTCTGCACTGACTGTGCCAACATCAGTTACAAAGAACTTTACTAATTTAATACCAGCTTACGGTTGAACTTTGTCACATTATCCTCTCTGTATGCTTTGACCACTTCATCTTCCTGTTTGTAAATGTCAGTATTGTTTTTTGTTGCGTTGAATACTTGTTAAGACTGTTGAACTGCTCGTTGTGTATAACTTGAAGCGGGTGTTTTATTCAGTTTTGGTTCTAGCTGAATGGAGGAGACCCGTATAAACTAAGTGGATGTTTGGTCCGTCTACTTTAGCACTCTTCATGGACTTCCTTCTTCTCACTGTAAAATTTTCATTTGTGCAAATGGAAGTTTGTTTAGACTAATGCTCTTACAGAATTCAGCTCTTACCTTATGAAAGGTTGGTAACATCACCAGTGTACAGTCGGTCCGATCTCATTATCAATTCTGGGCTTTTTCACTCCAGCTACCAATTCAAAACATCTTTTTTTTTAAGTAATATTTTACAGACCGTTTCCATCATGTTATCCTCTCAATACAGTGTCTTGTTTCATAAAAGTAGTGCTTTTTTTTCTATGGGGAACATTTTAACATCGGCTGTAAATACTCATAGACTCATTTATATTTTCATGGTGCTACATTCCGAGAATGTAAACGTGTACCAGAAACAAGAGTGAGCACTGGATTGTTTCAAAATAAAAGAGATGTCATTGTTTCATCAGTGCTGTGGAGTCTGCTTTTTGAATTGTCTCTACTATTTTAAATAGATGATTTGTAATGGTTTTGTTTTTTAGATTTTGAGATATTTTTCTTTTTTAAATTCATATTTAAATGGAGTTTTAAAAGAACTGAAAGAAATCCACTCGGTAATAAGTCATTTTTCTCTTCATAAAAAGCAGTCCTAAAAAGTGAAAAACGATACTATGAGGGAAATACAGAAAAAAAGATGCAAGTAGGTTTCTAATAGTTGCTATGGAGACCTGTTCACCCAAATCCCACTTTTTGCAATGATTTTATAACAGGATTAATGAGATTTGGAGACTTTTTTTCCCCATCTCCTTATCATCCTGCTCAAAATAATCTGACTCTTCCAGTCCAGCATATTGGCTAAAAGAATTGAGCTCTACGTCATATTTATACCTTCGGAAAATGGAACATAATATAACATTTTTAATTGGTATTTCAGCATTTATGAATGAAAAATGACTTGATGTAAATGGGTTTTTGATCAACTTTACCAAGAATGTGAAGGTTGCAGTGTTTGGATAAAGACCATGACACCATGTAGGAAGCATGTCAATATTTATTATGAAGCAAATACAAGCAGGATGCTTCCAGTTGCTGGTCAGTTGTCTCGCTCAGGACCAGACGAATGGTCATATGTTTTTTTTTACACGTGTTAATTTTCTGTTCACGTGTTTGTACGCATTGGGTAGCAAGGTGTGGTAGATTCAGGTTTATATTCCAGTCAAAGGTGCATTTCTCTCGTGGAGAGAGATTCAAACCACATCAGTTAAAGCAGTTCAGATTTGGAGTGTGAGCCAAGAACAACAACAACAACAAAAAATGTTTCACAGGTATGATGTTGACAAGTAGGAGCTTCTGTCTGTCTGCAGAATCTGCACATCTGAATAAATGCCTACAAACCCCTGTTTGGAAGACAGACAATGATCAGTCAGGCAAAAAGACATTTGTGTTAATCAAAGAAGCATGAATGTGTGTAGGATAAGTCGGTCACCTTCTGCATTTTCAGGACCGTATTGACCAGTTGTGCGTGTTTCGTTCTTGGTAACATGATCCCTTCTCCCAGTTTTGCTAAAACAAAATATATTTTATGACACAAATGCTTAACAGCATCTGATCTAAATAGTTAAAATATATTTATTTGCTGCTATTACATGTAAGACTTAATGAGGACGAAATCAGTCATGAGATCATGAGCTGTGGGCAAAGTGATTTAACTAAAACTCACCGTTCAGTTCGCCTACACCCACAACCATCCCGCTCTTTAGTCCTTTTTCCAAAGCATCAGTCTGCAAACAGAAACATGGCATATTGCACCACAACCAAAATCAAATGACCTACTTTTACTTGCCACTTACCTTAAAGTCTCCAATTTCACTTGAGCCCAGTGTCAAGGTAACACTAAAAGGGAGCAGTGTTGTTAACTTTGAGGGACGCTAAAACTTTGGCTGTCAAATATTTCATTCTGATACATATTTAAGGCGTACTTATCCAACATCATGGAGCCCTTCAGCTTTCCGTCGGCAATCATCATTTTACCGGTGAACCTTGAGTCCTTAAAGGAAAAAAATATGGCATGATTAAATTATTGATTTCTTTTGAATTAGTCCAGCTGATTGGCATGCGAAATATCAGCAGACTGAAAGTAGAAATCAGTTCATATTTGGGTTACCAACACTATAATGTAAAATTAGAAGGCCAGGGTGCATAACATAATTCATTTGGTCATTCTCTTAGGTAAAACAGCACAGATACTTACAATGTAGAGTGTGAACAGTGGGACCTGTGTACCATTGGATTCAGTGGCAGAGGCCTTTACACAGATGTGGACATCCAGGACACCAGAGCCGGGTTGGAAGGAAAACATTGGAGCATCTCTGGCATTCACTTGTAGATTCATCAGCAAACCCGGATACATCTTGGGAAGCTGGACAGAGAGAGAGAGGGGGAGGAAGGGAAACATTTCAGAATACTTAGTTTAAAGGAAGAAAACTTAATTGATACCCCTATGCGACTAAGTCGGAACAGATAAGCCTACCTGAGGGATGAAACCTCCCATTGCTGAGGTATTCAGGTGGAAAGGAATATATGGGGGTATCTGAAACCGTAAACCATGGAAGCATCGGCAAACCGAGAAATCCGCAAACACAAATTCACAATATTTTCCTCCTCTGCTCTCTCTCTCTTTGTGGCTGCACCTACCATGCTGTCATTGATGAAGGCTTGGAGCTGTCCTGCTGAGAAGTACCCAAATGAGGCAGAGTTCAGCGTGAACTCTGACAAGCCCACTGACAGCATATAACCTGCCAGCTCAGGCAAGACGAACTCCTGGGCCACAAATGGAGGCTCTGCGTGAGTTTCGATGCTGTGGAACTCTCCCTTCAAATGAGAAGATCACACAATCTGTCATAAAACATGAATACACGTTCATAATGCCACACAGAAGCAGTTCCTGAAGCTTGCATCCTGGTTGCCCTGGCTTACCTTAAACCCTAACTTCATATTCGAAGGTTCAATGTCAGGGTCGCCAGTGAGAGGGACGTCAAAGCTAAGAACTTCGTTTACATCAAAGGAAACTGACACAATACATAAAAAGTATTGTTTTAATTCAATCAGTAGTCTTGAATCTTTCAATTAAATTTGAAGAGATTCTATTTAAAGGATGTTGCAGTACCGTTCATGGCCTGTAGATGGTGGTCTAAGTTCATGATGGTGTCCTCCACTTCAGGACAGATCTGAGTACAAAACAAGCCACAAAACAAGCTGGTATTTACAGTTTTCAGTGTGGTCAGATTAAGAAGTATAATATCAGTAATATATTTGAATGGCTTGCTGAAATACATACTCTACTTTGTATTATTCCAATGATATGTCCTTTGAAATACTTGAGAAATGGCTGGAAAATCCAACTGTGGACATAAAAGAAAACAGATTTGACAATGGTAAGGTAGATAAATCCCTTTGTTTATTTTATTTTTATTATTTTTATTTTTTTTTCTCTGTACCTGGCTCCACCGTGGAACTGCATGGAAACATCTCCGACCGAAGCTTTACAGTTGACGCTGGTGACAGACAGACGCCCCCCAGCATTGCTCCTAAGCTGCACGGCAGAGGTCAAGTCGATGTTAAATATAGCCATGTCGAATGATCCGCCGTCATGTCTGGAGATTTAAAAGACAAAGATCAGTGGTGCTGCTGCATACCTCACCAAGCTCTAGTCAAATACTAATGCTGTTTAGCAGGTTTTTATATAAAACAATAATCAACACATATTTGATTTTGAGCATGTGTATGTAAATAATTTACGTCTCTCCCCTGAGGAAAAAGCATGATGCTTCAACATGTGGCTCAACATTGTTCAGGGTAATGTGCAGTGTTGTTTGTTTCACCAAGGTTTTACATGTGGGTCAAAAAAGTTGCATTCTGGTGTCATCTGAGCAGAGATCCTTCTTCCTCATTTGCTGTGTTCACTAATTGGATTGCAGGAAACTTATGACAGTCGTGTTATTTTTGTTTTATTTTTTTGAATGAGGGAAGAGGTCTGTGACCAGATAGATCCATTTCCTCCTCAGGAGTCTCATAAGATCATCAGATTTTATTAAAGTGTGTGACACATGTTCACATGCAGGCCACACTTTTCAAATTTTGTTTAGTGAATTCGATAACTAGTGTACGTATTTTTTTTTCTTCCTTTCACTTCTGTGAAAGGAATTTGTTTCATGTTAGCCTCCGATATAAAAGACATAGAAATTTGAAGCCAATGGGACAAAATGGGAACCATTTTAAGGGATGTGGATATTCTTGAAAGGCACTGAAATAATGTTAGTAAAATGTAGCTTAGTTTTACTAAATTCTCACAATAATGCGCTTCATTTTCTCAGTGCTATCATTTTGCTACTTGCGGCTATTCAGAATCTAAATCTTACCAAAACTGTGTTAAATGTTATTTTCTGTTCTAATTTTTTATGCTAAACTTGATGTGAAAGACAGAGGTAGAAACAGGAAGTAAAATAAATCACAAACTTCCTCATTATAGCAAAAAGAAAACTTAAAGATTTTCAAAATTGTTTTGAGATGCCACTGCGATAAAATAATTTCCTGGTAGAGTTGCAAAAGCAGTGAAGACTGTCGTCCTTTCAACAAATCTGGCTAACTAACTGGAAAAATTTATTTATTTGGAAGGCCAGGATGTCTTGAAAACTGTATCCTATGGAAGCACCAATACGGGTCTTAGGGAAAGATGAGGCCATTCGTGTTTTAATCAAAGCGTTGAAGGTCAAAAAGGAATCAGAACTTACATCACACCAAAGTGATTCCTCCACTCCCCAGCAAGAGCAAAACTGAGACCTGCTATCGATGTCGTCAAGCCGCTCTGCTGGACAAACTCTACGCTAGGCTCTGGAAGGTCGCACTTTTTTATAGTCACACTAAAACACAAGAGGAAAAAAAAAAAAAAAACAGGGGTGGAAATGTACGTTGAAGTCTGGGATATCTGCAGGTTATATGAATGAAACATGGCAAACCAGTAGACACACAAAGCTGTGAAAGCTTGTTACTGTGAAAACACAATCCTACCCTGATAGTGTGTAGTAAACCCTTCCGATGTGGATGTCAACACTGCCACTGATGTCAGGAAAGGTTATTTGCTCCAACTTCTCTTGAATCCATCCGGTGCCCTCATGTTTTCCTGCAACAACGGCGCATGGATAGCAGAGCAGGACATATGCTGAACAAACTAAGCTGCTGCTCCATCCATCCATCCATCCATCCATCCATCCATCCATCCATCCATCCATCCATCCATCCATCCATCCATCCATCCATCCATCCATCCATCCATCCATCCATCCATCCATCCATCCATCTCATACCATTTTGAGTTGAAGGGTGTCATGTGACAAATTTAAAGAAATATTTGAATAATTATAAAAAGTTTTAGGCCTTATCCCGGAAAAGCAACACATATCTTGTCATAAAGTCTATGATTGTGATATAGTCAATGATTAACAGCAATTACAAGCATTTGGGTGTTTTAAGAGCATCTCACATCCCCTTACCGTACTGAAGCCCTTTGTTTGTCAGGATGACTTGCACTCCAGGGTTCTCTCCACACGCGCACGACAGGAGCACAAAAACTACTATCACACATGGAAGCATTTTTTTCCTTCTTCTTCTTCTGTGCCTCCCTTACCTGTAAAACGACAAAAGAAAAATCAGTTTGAACAACAGCTCAATCCTTTCCAGCATGTTTCGAAGCCTCTGAAAAGCAAAAGTGACATTGATAACATACCTGAAACGAGGCACAGATGGCGGATGAAGTTGGGTTAAAAAGCTCTTGCAGAAGGATTTTTGATCTGGACGAGAACTCAGCCTGTTCGTACTGTGGCTGCAGACAAGCTAAGACATGCAACTTGTACTTCCTGCACCGCGCTGATGAGAAGTGAAACTGGCTGACACCTGAGAATAGCAGGGGGATAGTTGTCTATGATGGTATGAGGAACTGAAAGTCACAAGTTTAATTTTCCTGTGTTGCTTCTAAGCTAGCGGGTGTAGGTAATCTCATCAAAAATACCTAAACTGTTCAAGACTTAGGCATTAACTAACAAACGGGAAATTATATTTTTTCCCATTGTTTGAACAATAGATATGACCAGTAATTTGAAAGTGTTCTTTTATTATCCTTAAGATGAAAATAGTGGTTGTTGTTTGACTTTAAATGTCTGTGCTGTAGAGGGATGGGTGTGTGTATGTTTTGCTTAGATGCAGTAGATTAGACTATCAAGAATTTATTGAACTAGAGCACACTAAAACTGTATTCTTTGAGTGCTAACACTACAAAAAAAAAGAAAAAAGAGGAACTTTAATTAACCATTCAGAACGGAAGTTGAAAAGTGTCCTGTAGAAATGACTCTAAGCAATGAAACATTAGAGTCACCAGCAATAAAATATTTCATTTATTTACCTCTTAATTCAACAAATACTCTTAATCTCACACACCATGAGTAGTTCCAACAAATCACAATGAAGAACACGTTCAATAGGAACAGAATATTATCAGACACGCATCTTTTTTGTTTGTTTGTTTTGCAATATTACACAGTTAGGATCCACTTGCCTGCACTTGATTTCACTCCATCCAGAATGACACTTGAAAACACAGAGGAAACAAACGAGGACTTCAGAATATCAAAAAAGAAGAAGAAGAAACTACAAGTCCCAACAGAAATGTATTCATTCTGTTTAGACCACTACACAGAAGATATTCATGGTTTATAGAGCACCATCTGATCTGATGAGTGCCTGTTGTTTTCTCTGATTATTGATACCTATAGCAGCTCAAAAACCAACAATAACATATTGACTTGATTGTTTTTCCACATATTTCATTCCTCAGATACGAACACTGACACACTTACTGACATTTTTACTGAATCTTTGCATAAAGGTCAACACATGGACAGAGTCTTTAATGCCCTCTTCTTCTGGTGCGGAGCTTGTGTCCTCTCTGTCCGCTGAATGATACACTTTTGTTTTGTTTTTGTTTTTTTTTTTTTGTTTTTTTGGAATGAGTAAACTACTTTACACAACACCGATTAGGAATAACATTATGACCACCTGACTAATAGTGTGTTGGTCCTGACTTTTGCTGCCAAAACATCCCTGACTTATAAAGCAACGGACCCTTGAAAGTGAACTGTGGTATCTGTAGGCCGTGGGGCTTCCACGACTTGGACTTGTTTGTCCATCACGCCACACTGGATTTAGGTCTGCTGAATTCAGAGGCCAAGTCAACACCTCTGACTTATGATCCTCAAGCAATTTCTGAACCGGCTTTGCTTTGTAACATTTCCACAAACACCACGGCCATCGGAGAATAATGCATCCGTGAAAGGGTACGTGTCAAAGGAACGTTTATCTATAGCATCGCATTGTCTTTGCTTACTTGCCTTCTTTCATTATGTTAGACTTTTCTAACTGTGGTACAAGCACTACTGCTGGTAAAACAACAACAACAAAAAAACAATAATTTTGTATTAACAATTGACAAAGTAAAGACCAAGCGAGTTAAGTTAATGTAGAGCCAATAAGTCAAAAGGGTAGTTTACACAGACTGACCTTTGTTAAAATGGAAGTACATTGGAGGAAATGTCAATAAGCCTAAAGCAGAAGAGGATGAACTGAACCCTGAAGTATAAGAATGGATTTCAATGACAACAAAATCGACTTAAATGTGTTGTAGCTTCAAATGAGAAAATCAGTGCATGTTCAAATGCTGGCATTGAAACATTTGGACCAGGCTGCAGCTAATCAGCACAAACGGGTGTCGAATCTCCAATGACTGCAAATGCATAAAGGCAATTAGGGTGCAACTGACTGATAAGCTATTTGTTTTAATTTAGTGCCTGTGCTGCTCCATTTCTAACACAGCCCTGGGCAACCACCCATAGAGATGACGTCAAATCTAACTCCAGCTGAAAGCTGGAAACACCTCACCATAATTTGGTCCACCTTCAAGGACAAAATGTTGTTTTGCTACAGGGCACATCCCACCCACCAACAGGAACGACGACGAGCTGGTCAGTGTTCTTCACCTTACTTCTCAGTGGTCATAATGTTGTGCCTGATCGGTGAATAGAGTTCTTTATTGCACATTATCACAAAGGCAAAAAATAAAAAGATAATACATTTCACACAAATTATTCTCCTTTTAAAGTCCAGACGGTCAAAACCGTGTGTTTTGCGAGCCTCCCACTCTCAGTCATGGATGTCGTACTTGTAGGCCTCTATGAGCCCTTCAATGGAGTGGATGAAGCCTGATATGGCACATATGCCCCCGATAACAAAAATGGAGACATCAAAGAAGACGTGGTGCCACAGAAGGTTTCTCCACTGGAGCTTTAGGTGGAAGAGGCTCGGTAGGAGGAAGCACAGGCCTGCACCCGTCAGGCTTCCAGTTAGACCCATCAGCAGGGCAAAATGCGGAACAAAGACGGCCATGAGCAGGGTAAAGACCACCAGGCCTACCCTTAAGCCAAGACCCCAGGTTTTTAGCTGGCCGTTGGGGCCGTAGCAGTCAGGAAAGAGGGCTCTGCCGCCGTCCTGGAACAGTGATTTCTCCAGAACTTCTACAGCTGCAAAGAACGGCAGAGGGTAGGACAGGAGCGCCTTGGCGACAAGGAAGAGGTTCACCACAGCCCGGATGGTCGAGGGCAGGTTATCTGTGATGACCTCTTTGGTGGCGTCCGCCCAGGTCAGGTAGGCCACCAGGGCGAAGAGGCCCTTGAGGACGCAGGCTGCGATGTGGGTCCAGTCCATCATGCAGTGGAACTCGCTGGGCTTCTGCATGTTCCCCTCCAGGGAGGGCAGGAAGATCTGGGAGGTGTAGCTGAACACAATGATGCCGATGGAAATGGGGAACTTCTTCACGTCGATGTAGAACTTGACCTTCTCCCACGCCCACTCGCGCGCCCTGGACAGACAGTAGGCGATCACGAGGATGTTGATGACGAAGTGCGCCAGCGTGCACAGGAGGCTGAACTTGGAGACGGCCTTGAGGTTCTTCAGGAACGCGCAGGGCAGCAGCGCGGCCGTGGCCAGCACCGACCAGGCCTTCTGGGAGACGGGGAAGCTGGGGAAGCTGTTGTACATCAGGTTGCCGCTGACCACCACGTACAGGATGCACGTCATGACCAGCTCGATGATCTGGGCCACGTTCACCACATGGCCGCCGAGTGCGGGGAAGCGGGGCGCGCAGCAGGCGTTGGCAATGTCCACGTACGAGTCTCTGACGCGCACCTTGATGCCGTCCTCGTTGTCCTCGTACAGGCACGCGATGAGGATTTTGCCCGTGTAGCAACACACCACTGCCGCGAAGATAATGAGGAAGAGGCCGAGGTATCCGCCGTGGAGGATGGCGTACGGCAGGCCGAGGACGAACATGCCCTGCGGACAGAGAAGCGCAGCTCAGTGATAATAAGCGAGGCCCCGCATCGCAGTGACAGGCCGATCAGCCCGGGCAGGCAGCGGCGGGCTTACTCACTCAGCTCCCGTCTTACATAATAACGATTTAAGACGTTCATCGAATGGGCTTTAGAATAATAATGTTTTTTGTTTTTTTTAATGCAATCTGTTATTGTTAATGAACAATGCGTTTCCACATCCCATTTGGTCAGCGCCACGTCGAATCATTCAATCATTATATTTTTATTTATTTATTTATTTTTATTTCTTTGACTGTAATTGTAATTTGATGAAGACGCCGATAAGCGCACCTCGTGGCAATCGATGTCAACCAGGCCCTGCCTGAAGCTCCGCTGATAAAAAGATTTGAATAAATAAACCGCGAGAGCCGCTCACCGCAGTGGACTCACGCACAAAGCGCGAATGCAGCGTGAAATTGTTCTGCATTTAATTACGACCGAAATCTACCCCCCAGATTTTTTTTTCTGCTTCAGTCCTACAAAAACAACGTATTTCAATCTTACATTTCCGACTGTCTGAGAATGTAAAAATGTCAAATCAAGGTGACTCCTTTTGTCCCGTGGCAGGCCTCATGCAGCTGCATGCAGAGACGATCCAAGTAGGTTTGGGGCCCTAATCAGATTTAGTGTTTTACTGAAGCTTATGCTTTATAAATCTAATATAACCAACTATTAAGGAAAGCATTTACCAGCCAGAATATAATAAACAACACTTTTATTGACCAAAAATATAACAGCACTGGATGTTTCAGTGAATTTGATTCTGTACATTTCTATTTTTGTTGTTGTTGTTGTTAATTGTAAATGATCCGAAATAAATACTCGTCGCTGTAAATTTGTTACATAAACCTAAAAGGAGTGAAAGAAATCATTTATATAATTTCAGTCTTACAATAAGAAGATGTAAAAAAAAGACATTAAAATAAAGGACAACCTAGCTTTAAAACAATTACTGTACTGTTATTGAAAACTTTATTTTTTGCTGTAACTAAATATGTTATTTGAAAGTACATAGTTGTATAACTTATTGCACATGTTTTTATTTTTTTAGTCATGTTTTCTTAATTTAATATGTTGGAACATCTTGTCTACCAATATACACTGTAAAAAAATACTGGTAAGTGGTAAGTTAATGTATGTACAGTTGTCTTCAATTTGTTTCTTTCACAGCATTGTATGTGAACTTTACATTTTAAATTGTTTTGCTTGAATTGAGTTGCAAGACATAGAGGCCGACTCATAGCACTTAAGATAAAGTATATCTGTATTTTTAAAGTTTGTTCTTAATATACCTTACCTTAATCCTGTTTTTTTTAATACCATCCCAAAATATCTAATCGACAAATCCAAACATTATTTTTTTGCTGAAGTTGTAATTTTATATTTTGTTTTCTTCTAGGCATGCTGAAGTCTAAACGCCTAAGTAATTTATTCAGAGAAAATTATGAAACTAACATTTAACATTCTGAATGCCAGGATTACCCCTGCTTCACTCAAAAAAACGTTTTTAATTCTACACCTGACCTGTGGGATGTTGCCCCTCTACTGTTGTAGTGGGAGCTGCCTGCTTCGCCTATTCCTTGGGCTGGCTGTGAGCACATGTAACCCCCCCTCACCCTTCTCTCCACCTTCTCTCCACCCCCGCCGACTCACACATGGGTGATAAAAGCACCTGAATTGCATTGGTGACGTTCCATCCAGCTTCCCATGACGTGATTTTGGGCTTGTCCTCCTCCAGGGAGCCGCCGCTCTTCAGGGTCGACTGCCTCGGACCGGTACCGTCCCTCTGGTAGCGGGTGTCCCCCTCCACGTCCCCTTCTCCCTCCATGTCACCCCCTTCCTCCTCTTCCCCCCGGAGGACATCCATCTGCATCCCTTGCCTGTAGTCGTAGTCCAGGTCGTCGCACTCTGCAAAGCCCAGACCCTCTTCGTCCGTGGCGGCCTGGAAGCCCAGCCGGGCGAACACCCCGCTGACCTTGGCCTGGGATTTGTTGGACACCGTGTGGGCCGCATTGGTCAGTTTGTTGCTGATCTTGTGTCGGATTAGATGAGCCATGTTTTATTAATATTGTTATTATTACTTATCCAAGATCAATTTGTTCTTCACTTCAAGAAAATCTGATAGATTAGTCCCCCCCCCCAAAAAAGAACATGCAGATCGATGTTTTCGCTCCTACATAAAAATCATGCCTGTTGGCCTTTGAATGTCGTCGCAGCTGATGTTCCCTCCAAATCGTTAGAAAAATCCTCATCCGCTTTTCTTTGCTTGTCCATCCATGTTACTCCATCAGAAATCACCTTCCCTCATAAAGGAAGACAACAAAAGAAGAAGAAGAAGAAGAAACCAACACGCGTCCCGGATGCTCGTTAATTGTAGCACTATTTTTATTTTTTTTCCAAAGAGTCTTTTCAGTTTAGAATCCAGCGTCTGATGCTGGAATCAGAAAGATGCTGGATTCTCAGCATCAGTACCAGAGAGAGAAAGAGGGAAGAGGAGTGGGGGGCGCGAGGAGCGTGCACGTGTCCGCAAAGAGTGCCACAGCCCTCGCGCTCCCGACTCGCGCTGGTGGCAGAGAGAGAGAGAGAGAGAGAGACGTTTATTCCCTGGGTGAGAGTTTAACGACAGAGTGATCACGACCTACAAAATAAATAAATAAATGAATAATATATTTATATATATATATGTAAAAAAAAAAAAAAAGAAAGAAAAAGATCCGGCCTGTTGGAGGCAGAGCTTCAGAATTCCCTCTGAAATGATGCATGAATAAAAAGAAAACACCAAACACCTGCTACCACAATGTGATCTGGCGGAATGGCAAAGACACCTGCCACCAAAAAACAGCAGGTGACGTCTTTCTAAAAATGTAATTCGGCAAAAAAAAAAAAAAAAAAAGAACCTTACAAATGTCCAAAAAATTATTTAAGACGAGAGCCTATAAGAAAAAAAAGGGAAAAGCCCAACGTATCCATTTATTTATTTATTTTTTATTTTTTATCTTTTACTGGTAAAAACAACATTCTCTCTCTCTTCCTCCCCCCATGGCCCGCGGAGCTGCAGTCTAACATGTGAAACCAATCTGAAATTTGTGAAACGAAGCGCGCACCACCCGACAGCCGACACACGCGGGCCTCGATATTATCATGCAGATTCGCGTGCAGCGGGCCACATTTTTGTGCAGAAAAACAAAAGGCTCTGCGATTTTGGCAGGATTCAAATAGGAGCCATTTGAATTGGATGTATCTTATTTTATGTATTTGGGGGAGGGGCGGGGGGGAGTGTTTAATATAAAATTTAGATCCGTTTTTTGCCCTTTTAAAGAGCTTCGAGAATTTTTGTTTTATCTTTTTATTTTTGTATTTTTTCTGCCTTATGACTTTCCTGCTCCTCATCAGTCCAGATGAGCTCTCTCCTCAGGCTGTAAAGGGATGCAACTCGTTGCTGACATGATGAGCCTCCTGCAGCTGGCCAGATGCGGAGCTCCGGCAGCACCGCGGACAGCTCCACTCTGACATCCGACTCGTCTGTCTTTTAGCGCCCTTAAAACGCTAATTCATTAAGCATTCCTGTAATTTGTGTAGTTTTTTTGTTGTTGTTTTGTTTTGTAGGCTATATTTTCCGAATGTGCACACAGAAAACAAGTCAGAGAGGAGTTACGCGGTTTCTCCTCCACCTCAGCTCTAATCCCTGCAAATAGGAAGCACCTCGTCTTTGCCTCCCTAATCTGCTGTGACAGGGCTGAGCAAAAACTGTCATCCGGTCTTTGCAGTCGGCTTGCAGAAATGTGCCCGACTGTGGCAGGGAGCTAAGAAAAAAAACAACAAAAAAACAAGGGGCTCGTCTTTCAGTTGCAATTTGAACAAAATAAAAATCAAATAAAGACGGTTTATAAGTCTTTATAAACCAATAAAATTTCTGATTCTGACTGAGCCTTTGTTCTAGGTAACAAAGGCTCAGTCACCAAGAGAACGGAGTAAAAAAAAAAGAAGGGGAGTCAGTGCGGCACGAGAAACACTGCAAGACAAAAAAAACCCCAAAAAAAACACGCAGCATGGATGAGAGGTCTAAATTTAGCAAGCGGCCGGAGGACAGAGAAAGTTCCGCATGTTTTCATGCTTGGCTTGGGCTGCTCTGGCAAGCTGCTGTTCGCCCTCATGTTAGTTTGTGTGGGTCATCCGTGGGTTTGAGAATATGAGCGGATACGCGTGCGTGGGACGGCGGAGTAACCAGGGAGAGTCCTCGAGGCGTTTCTCCCCCACCCCCCTCCCGCTCCCCGCGCGCGTAACGCGCAGAGTCCCACGCCGCGGGACAGAGGAAATGTCACACACATGCAAACACGCAGGAAAAAAAACAACAAACAAACAAACATGCAGATCAATCTTATTTATGAGCACATAATTCGACAAGGGACTGGAACATGTAAAATACAGACATTTGAACATAATATACAAAAAAAAATGCCTCACTACTGAAAAAACACTTCATTACAAGATTTTCTGACAAAGGACTTTGGGGTTGGTTTGGTGACTGATGCTCGGATTAATTCAGACTCCGAGTGTGCAAAGAAGAAGGAGTCTTCAGTGGGTGTGCGTTAAGTGTTAATGTGTGTGTGCGTGTGTGTGCAGAGGCTTACAGCCTCCACTGACAGCCGTGCAGCGCTGACTGAGAGCAATAATCTCTGATAGTTGCCATGGCCACTGTAATTGGACTGTGTGTGTCTGCACGTTCAGATTTAAAAGGGGGGTAAACTTTAAATCTTTAAATCTGGGGGGGTGGGGGGTGGATTTTCACACCACAAAGTCTTTTGTGAGGAAGCTTTAGGTAGAATTAGCCATTTCAGTAAGTTTTGTTCATTTTTCACAATTAATTTTTAATGACTGCTGCTTTGAGGGGGGCTTGAGAAAACCGACAGAGAGACCACAAACTCCTGAGCAAGAGGAGTTCAGTTTGATGGGAACAAACTTAAACAAAAAGTAGAACAATGGTTTTGAAGGATATGGGTTCTTGGACCAGAGTAAGTTTTGGTGCCCTTCCCACACAGGTTTGTGTGTGTGTCTGTGTGTGTGTGTGTGTGTGTGTGTGTGTGTGTGTGTGTGTGTGTGCGCGCGCGCGTGTGTGTGCGCGCGCGTGTGTGTGTGTGTGTGTGTGTGCAAGATGCAACGAACTGCTACCTGGTTGTGCATGAACATCAAGCTTCCCAGATCTCAACAACATGGAGAATACAGTTTCAAAACTATGTAAGTTTTGTCCTCTTTAAAAAGTCAATTTCTAAGATTTTTTTTTTTTACGTGTGTGTAAAATTCTGCAGAAGCCTGGTGTTGTTTGTGTATCTATTAAATAAATAGATACACAAACAGTATTTTGACACTGAAAAGAAAACAAGTTTACCTTACTTTCTCACTGGATTCCATTGTTTTAAACTTTTACACATGTTCATGTGAAACAAAGTAGTTTCACAGATTACTTGAACCGACAAGATTTGATTCAAGTGGCTTGTAGTTATTCAGAGCTGTACTGTGATGCACAATTAACAAAGAACCAGTTTAAAATTGAATGAAAATTGTGTTTGAAACACACACACCCAAAAAAAATAAAAAATGCACAAATACTTTAACTCCGATAAGTCAGGGCTCATGACAAATCCCTGGGCTCCTGTGTGAGCTCTGGATGGGATTTTTCTTCCTCTTGGTTCTTGAAGACGTGACTTTCAGATACTGTACTGCTGTGGACTTTTAATTGACTTGATGGTTCTTTTTGTCCTGCCCATTTCCTCTTTTCTTTGGTTTTACTTGCACTGTGTCAAAATCAGATATAAGACCTAAGCTGAGAGGTAAATAACAAAAAAAAAAAAGCTGTGAATGAGCTTCAAAAACAGCAGAAAACAGTTGTGATAAATGTGATAATATTTTTATTCATTCAATGAAATTGCTTTTTTCTTTCTTTTTTCGCTGCCTTCTTTCAGTTTGAGTGTTTTCTGAAACCAAATTGCTCTATGTGAATAAACAGCTGGGCATAAAAGTATCTTGTCTTCCTGCGTCACGATGTTTGCTTCGAAGACAAAACTGTTTCACTGGTTTAAAATAACTGGATCTAAAATATAAACATGGCTACCAAGAATTATGTTTCTCTCTGAAGAATTTTTTTAAAAAGTCACGAGGTATTTTTTTTTATTACTTCTACTTCCTCTTTTTGATTTAGCTGCTGATATAGATCAGCTGAACAAAGGGAAACCTTTCATTGTTGTAGAGTGTGTTGGCGGACTTTGTGTGACCTTTACACAAAGTCGCACAGGAATTTATCCAATAACTCAGACAGCTACCCTATGATTTTTGTTCATAAAACAAAAATTACTGGCTCTAATTAGTCGTTAGTTCAGTTCACTCTGACATTAAAGGCATGATTGTACTAATTACCTGGTAATGCAAATTCACAGTGGATTAATATGACACATGCATAATCTTACATGGGATTACAATCCCATCTATAAGGGTGACTGAATACAGATGCATGCCACACTTTGCAGATTTTAACGTCATCATTCCTCCATTTCACAAATATGTGCTGCTTTGTTTAGGACCAAATAAAATCTTGTTCTAATGTGGAAACAATGTTTGTTGCCAGGTACTGTAAATCTGAGTAAATTTCACAATACAGATTTTTCTTCTGTATTCGTGATTCTATTACAATAGAATCGAACATCAGAATGACATGCATGATGATCCCTGTCAGCTCTTCATCTCTTTAAGAGGACTCTTTTTTTGGAGGGTGGGCGAGGGGGAGGATAGAGAAAGGTGGAAGGGGGTGCTGGAATCAAAATGGTGTACTGTCAAAACCGTAACATTCGAATAAATACAAATGATTTTACTGAATAATTTAAACTGGAGTAACTGATAGATGCTACTGAGTCATTTCATCAGAACTGAGCCTGACATGATCCACCCCCCCCCCCTCTCTCACTCTCCTCTTCCTTGTCAGAGAGAACCAGCGGTCTGCTCATTCCTCCACAAAATGGAGGCTGCTCGGCATCATGCGTGGCAGTCCCACAGCGCTTGTAGGCTGTTTGTTCCCTCGTGCCTCATCACCGCTGCCTGGATGACAAGCAGAGAGCTGCGAGCGGTGTACGCAGACAGCAGCACCATGTCACGTCCTGCCGCCCCGGAGGAATCAGAGCCCCCATATGTGTGTGTGTGTGTGTGTTTAAATAGAGAGTAGACAGGGTGTTTTCTTTTTCTTTTTTTTTTTAGTTTATGTCTGCATGCATGCATGTGTGTGTGTGTGTCTGTGTGTGGGTGGGTGGTAAGATTGCAGTTGTGAGTGTGTGTGCATCCATGCACGTGTGTCTAAGAGGGTGAGGTGACCCAGATCTGCTTATTAGCATCAGGAGGAGAGGGACGCATTCACTTAGAGCTTTGTGCCTGAGCAGTGAACTGTGCACGGGCTTCAGTGACACAACATCATGCCTCATACTGTAACCGCCCACAACACACAGGCACCCACCCACACATAAACACACGCTCACACACTCTTCTTACTTTTCATCTTGCCTCTCAATATCTGTGCTATCTAGGAAATAAACCCATCCAGAAACATTCACTTCTTGCCATCTTACTTTTATCACATTAATCTAATAACACATTTCTAGATAATTTAATGGTTAAAAATTCTGAAAAGAATAGGGATGTGTGTAGTTCCTGTTGAGTTTGTGATAAATGAAACTGAAACAGTGTGTGAAATGTCTATTTCCTTCACTTACTGACACCTAGGCTGGACTGAAAAGCACAAGAGTTCCCTTCAGAAACATCTGAAGCTTCAGCTCTTTACAGTCAAGACAGACAGTAATTCACTATTTGAAAGTATCACTGCTTGCAATCCATAACCTAAATGCAAAGTCTGAACACCATCCACTATCCCACAACCACACAGCCCCAAAGTCTTGTACAGGATTTAATCTGTAGCTTCACTTTTTGCATTCAAGATGATAATGGAAATGGAAAATAAGGGGGGGGAAACATGTAAGAAAGAATCAGAGTTTTCAGAAAGAAATATCTAACTTGAATATGGGTGTTCATATGAACTGTAGAACTGTAGTCTTCCTTACGGAAGCAGACCTCTCTAGTACCATAAAATAAACCGTTTCTTTGAGTCAAATCTAATTCAAATCGGTTTGGTGCGACCTCTGGTGGTAAAATATAATCATTACAGTTCCAGGCCACATTATGAGTGAGAAAAAGTCAAAACTGACCTTATAGTTTTGTGTCATATCATATTAATTCCCCAGAGAATCCAAGAATTATTGTACAAGTCATTTGACAATCCTAGAATCTGCTTTAAAAAGCATAAATGAAAAACAGGTTAATTTAACAGGACGCTCTTAGACTCCTCCCATGAAGTGATAAAAGATATATTTTTGAAATTTTATTGACAGAAGACGTGAGTTTGCTGCTTTAGGTAAAACGATTTATTTTTGAAGAAAACATGTATTAATACATGGAAATCAGATATGTTGTACAGTAAGGAGCCCGACTGGTGACGTGGGAGAAAAAAATACAAATAAAAATCGTGGCCACGACCTAACATAACTCGTGGGAACGACTTAGTATTTCGTGGCCACGATTTTTATTTAAAAAAAAAAAAATTATCCCATGTCACCCGACGGCCTGGAGGATGAGCAACGTTTTCAGTCATTATTTCTTACACTGAAACAATTAAAAGCAACTGGGAACTAATAGTTGGCAACATCTAGTTTTAACACGGCTGTATTTTGCTGTGACACATTTCAAATATGGCTTCTAAAGATCAACCGGTGTGTCAAATCTTCTCCTTCCAGGACTGTAAAACGTCCCCAGACCCAATCTTTGAGCTCCCGGCCCAGTGCATGACCCCCACAGCGGCCCCGATAGTGATAGACAACGGCTCCTTTCAGACTCGGGCCGGCTGGGCGGCTCCGGCGGCGGAGTTCGACTCTCCGCGGCTGCTTTTCAGGTCGGTGGCGGCTCGCAGCAGAGGGGCCGCCCGCAGCGAAACCCAGATAGGGAACGACATCCCGAATCTGGAGCCGCTGCGGTGGCTGCTCAAGAGCCAGTTCGACCGCAACGTGGTGGTGAACTTCGAGATCCAGGAGCTCATCTTGGACTATGTTTTCACACACCTGGGGCTCACCTCGGAGGTCAGGGAAACACGATGAAACTCGGTGAAAATGGATGAACCGATTAATTGGTTGTAATTCCAGGAAAGAAATGACATTTTGTGCTGGTAGAGCTTAACCAGCCTGTAAAAAGTGATTCAAAGAACAAGAACAGAAATTTTCCAATAATTTCTCACACTGTAAAAACTAAAAAATAAAACATGCCATTTAGATTTTTTTAATACCTTTATTTCTTCTGCATAAATTGTAAAAATGAGTTTAGCTGACTTTGTTTCTGATTCTCTCACATCTAGGGCAGTGTGGAGCATCCCATCCTGATGACAGAGGCCCCCTGCAACCCGCTGCACTGCCGGCAGATGATGTCAGAGCTGCTGTTCGAGTGCTACCGCGTCCCGTTTGTGTCTTATGGCGTGGACGGCTTGTACAGTTTCTACCATAACAACCAGAGGAACCTGCAGCGACCAAACACCGGCATCATCCTGTCCTCTGGCTACCACTGCTCTCACATCCTGCCTGTCGTCAATGGCAGGTGAGCCTCGGCACACGCAGACATCATCCTGAGTACTTCCACCCTATTTTGACTGTGTTATACTGTCACTTAATGCAGCCTTTCCCTGTTTCACCGGATGCGATTTTTGATTTCAGATTGGACGCTGTGAACTCTAAACGTGTGAACGTGGCTGGAAGTCAGGCGGCTTCCTACCTGCAGCGCCTCCTGCAGCTGAAATATCCAGGTCACCTCGCCGCCATCACACTGAGCCGCATGGAGGAACTGCTGCATGGGCACAGCTACGCCGCCGTGGATTATCACGAAGGTACAACACAGATTAACGTACCAACATCTTATTTTTATGTATTTTATTTGATCCCTTTGTTGTGCATGGTCTACAGAGCTGGAGAAGTGGCGCTGCCCGGAGTTTTATGAGCGGGAGGTTCACCGGATACAGCTTCCCTTCTCTGGGAAGGTGCCAGGTGGCTGCGTGAGTGCGGAGGAGCGGCAAGAGAGGCGAGCTCAGCAGCTCCGAAGACTTCAGGAGATCAACACTCGCCGGCGGGAGGAGAAGCTGCAGCAGGATCAAGAGAGGCTGGACCGACTTTTGGCCGTACAAGTAATTATTACTCTAAATATGTAAAAAAAAAAAAAAAAGTTCTCCAACTCTTTAAACATATTTTCAAACTACTTTTATTAATCACTAACAAAATATGTTGTTCCACTTCTGATGTAAACATACTTTGCTTACTCAGTGATTTCAGCACTGCAGCACCAACCAAAAGCCGAACAAACTGCAATTCTAAAAGCTGTCATTGTGCAGCACAAGAGATCATAGAGCATTGTGTGTGCAGGAGCTGTTGGAGGACGGCCTGCTGGATCAGTTCCACAAAAGCCTCATGGAGCTCAACATGGATTCAGCCGAGGAGCTGCAGTCGTACATCAACAAGCTGCAGCTTGCGGTGGAACAGGGGAGGCTGAAGCTGCTGCAGAGCGACGGAGCGGAGGGGAAGATGGAGGTACGACTTCTTCTCTTCAGCTGTTGATGTATCATTTAAACATTAGAGTCTGTACAAAGTAAAAACAGAAAATTCAACTAAATTAGAAAATAAACATGTTATCGACACTGATGAAGCATCAGCATAGCCTTCTCTTAGCATATGTGTGATCTGTTGTGGCACAGTTAAAAAATACGTCAACATGTGAAAAGCTCAGCCCTTTCTGTTTGGCTTAATATCAATACAGTGTATTGATAATCTGGTGATTATTTATTGGATCAACCAATTAATACTTGGATAGAAAAGGTTGGTTAGTAGATTTTTAAAAAAAAAACTTCAACCAGCTAAAGTCATGCCACTTGAGGAGTATGGATGTATTTACAGTCAAAGGTTTCTATTTTTCATAAATGCAAAATGTTTATATTTTTGTACAGTCCTGGCTTAATTACCTCTCTGAGGGTGTTGTTCTTTCAGCAAATTGCCATTTTTTGAGTCCCTATTCACGATTATTTGGTTAGTAGATTAGTTGATGATTGTCTCAACTAATCATCAACGAATCCTTAATTACAATCCTGGTATGTTGTCTCTCTGTTTGGATGTGATTTATTGAAAACACATCTTTAACAAGATCAACAGAAAAAAATGGTCCTCCTGCTTCATAAACTTTAAATTTTGCTTTGAACAGCATAAAAGTTAATGACTGGTGTTTCAGCTGCTCTCTAAGCACGAGCTGGACGCACGTCAAAGACAGACAGGAGTCACCAGAAACCGATGCAGTTCACTCTATGTTTAGGGAGAATCCAACTTTGTTAGCTTTGTAACATCAACATGATACAGTTTTGAACATGTACATGAAGCTGGACCTTGATTTTTCTTCTTAAGGTTTTGAGTAACTATTTCCTTTTCTTAATCAATGAAATAATAATGTGAAAACTGAATTATGTATTCACTCAGGTTATCTTTGTGGGATTAGTTTGTTAAAGTGAAACAGAGATGAAGCACTTTTTCTTTGCACTGTACGTAAATAAACGAACCATGTAAAATGAGCAGATTCCATATTTCCACTGCTTTGCATTACAGTGGGTATGCAAATGCCTGAGTAGGTAAAAGTCAGAAGCATTCTTAGTGATCAAGCTTCATCTGTAGTCTAAAAATTTAGATGACCTAGTTTTATTTAAATTTTTATTATTATTATTTTGTTAAGACTCCTAATGAATGTGCAGAATTTGTTCCCGCCTGCTGCAGTGGATTATCTGTGGCTGACATGACGCCTGAGGCTGTTCTCTCGCTCTCTGCCAGGTGTCGGAGTTAGAGCAGCCGGTGGATGAAGGAGACGGAGTGGCACTGATGGATTCAGACTTCCCCGAGGACCCGCTGTCAGAAAAATCCGCCGGCGTCGTTCAGGTAGCGGCAGACTGACACTGCAGATTCTCTAATAAATACATGGGAGCCTCATTAACGCTGTGCTGACGGGCCGCAGAGTGTGGAGGAGTGCCTGCAAGTAAACTTTTAGTCAAGTTTTCTGCTCGTGCTCTGGACTTTGCTCGGGGAAAAACAAGACGTTGGGACGGGACGTAAAAGGATGAGCTCGATCTGTTTTCCAGCCCGCCTTCAACATGGCCGAGTACCACCAGCTGTTTGTGGGGACGGAGAGGCTGCGCTGTCCGGAAATCCTGTTCCAGCCCTCTCTGATCGGAGAAGACCAGATGGGACTGATGGAGACGCTGCAGTATGTCCTAGCAAGGTAAGAGCACAATATTACACATCCACTTGCAGTAAGAAAACCCCTCACTGCTTTGCATTGTAATCGGGTGGCCAAAAAGAACCGTTTCTTTTAAAATAATCCACAACAGTGTTTTATTTTATGGAAATTCATGCAGTTTTATTGGAACTTTACATATAAATTTGTTTAACCACAAACAGATACACTCCTGAGCAGCAGGAGGCGCTGGTGAGCAATGTGTTTCTGACGGGAGGGAACATGCAGCACCCTGGCATGAAGGAGCGGGTGGAGAGGGAGCTGCTGGCACTGAGGCCCTTCCAGTCTCACTTCAAGGTTAACATTTCAAAATGTATTTTTAAAATAATGCATAATGTGACGCATAATGCAGATTTTGACGAGCAAAATTGTTTTGAATTGAAACCGGGCGACAAAAAAAAAAAAAAAAAAAAATCTGTATATAATATAATTTTACCTGCCTACACAGGTAACCATGGCTACGCGGCCGGGCTTGGACGCTTGGTACGGAGCGCGGGACTGGGCATTGGAGCATCCAGCCGCAGCAGGAGCAGAAGGCTGGATTAGCCGGCAGGACTACGAGGAGAAAGGAGGCGAATATCTGAGCGAACACTGCGCCTCCAATGTCTTTGTTCCCATGAAGCTCGCCAAACCGGTTCCTGCTCGTCCCGCCGAGCCCCCTGCGGCTCTTCAGACCCTGACAGGGGCCTCAGCCTCCGCGGCAACCGTTACAGCCGCCCCAGCTCCATCCTCATCCACAGATTCTGCCGATGTCAACATGGCTGCCTCCTGAAATGAGGAATATTCATTGAGTTCAGTTTGGACTGACGTGATGCTTTTTTTTTTTTTTTTTTTTTTTTTTTTGGTTTGATTCGGTAATCCCAACCTTTGGGTCCTTTGCAGTTGGATTATTGCATTATATGCAGCTGTAGCTTCAGCCAAACATTGCTACATCTTTTTACAGTGTTATAATTTTAGAGCTTTCCTCAAAGACGTCTTGGTAACACTTTATTTGAAGAGGTGTGCATAAGACTGACATGACACTGTCATAAGCATGACATAACATCTGTCATGAACATAAAGAAGTCTTTATGAATGTTTGACAGTTGTCATGAAGTGTCATTCGGTAAATAATGACACTTTTAATGCAAAGTTGCTCTAAAAGTTGCATTGAAAGTCCATTAAAAGTGCCAACTTTACATGATTTTGTAAATAATGACAATTTAATGCAAAGTTGGCATTTTTAATGGACTTTCAATGCAACATTTAGAGCAACTTTGCATTAAAATTGTCATTATTTACCGAATGACACTTCATGACAACTGTCAAACATTCATAAAGACTTCTTTATGATCATGACAGGTCTCATGTCATGTTTATGACAGGGTCATGTCAGTCTTATGCACACCCCTTCAAATAAAGCGTTACCAACGTCTCTTATTCAGACTATCCTTTGTGAGTCTTTTGTAAATTTGTAATTAACATCTGTGGAAATGCTGGTCAAAACTTTTCATATTGAATGGTGATCAGCTTTTAAGTTCTAGTGGAAACACATATTTCAATATTTTGTAAAAAGAAAAAAAACATGAGCTTTCTTTGTTTATTTGAAGACAGTTTTTTTTTTTAATAAAGTTCAGTCTGTTTCATCACTACATTTTTTTCTTTAATCTAACCTCTTCTCCTTAAGTTTCCTTTTTGTCCATTCATCACGTCTCTATTGGGTTTAGTGTAAACAAATCCTTTTTTCAGGAATCTAATTATTTTATGTTGCAGTATATTGTTGTTTCCACTAGATGGTGAAAAGAAACATAAAATGCTATGTCTTTCCATTTTTATATATAAAAACTACATTAAAACACTGACCTTTATATTTGCTTTACAGAGATCACTAAAAATCGCATTTCTACGTTCTTTAACGTACACTTTCATGTTTCACATGTCGCTTTCATTCAAACATAGCTAATCAAAAGAATGGACATATATCAGCTGTGCAATACAAAACATGGTATGCTTAACACATTTTTCTTCAAAACAATATGTATGGAATTGTTCAAAGAACAAGGCGGAGAAAAAGTAATGCATGTAGTTCAGGTAATAAGAGAGTAAATCTTTTAACACAGGTAGATTGCTGGATATTACAGTACAGAACAGGCCAAACTGGTATTCAGTGCCATCATTTCTTACCCAGTTTATGTTTCTGCTGAATGTCTAATAAACGACAGGGTCTCTCTGCACTCCCCCAAAGGGCTGTCCACTCACTAACACAGATTGTCTATTTGCATACATAAGGTTGAGAAATAATAAAAAATAAAACAAATGGGAAAATTAAAACCGATTTTGTGCCTATTCTCAAGAATCACTGAAAAGCAATAACCTGCTAAGCCAATCACCTGCCTCTGATTAGTCTAATTTACATACAAGTCTGCCCTCCAGGACGTGCAGCGCCACTGCAGCAGGGGCAACTCCTCCTCCTCCCTCCCCCCCCCGCAGAGCGCCAGTTTCGTACCTTACGCCTCCTGCGTGAAGACATAAGTTTTTTAGTTTTTTATTTTTTAAAGACAATAAAGTTTGTCCTCCGATTATTAGTTTTTAAATAAGTCCGAAAATCCATGCTGGACGAACAAAAGCAGGTCTGTTCGAAGACAAACATGATGAGTAACCCGCCCCTCTTTAGTTGCAGTTGGCCTGTGATGATTGGTTGATTTGTATGACTGACAAATGGAGATTGGAAAAAAAGAAAGTTGGCCAATCTGAGGTATGAGAAAAAAAAAAAAAAAAAAAAAAGGTGCCCATCCAGGGCGGGAACGGCTGACTCTGGAGCCCCGCAACGCTCCCCGAGAGTCAGCCCATGCCGCCGGGCCTGGCGCTACCGCAGGAGAGGCAACTCCTCCGCCTCCCATCCCGCTGAACGCCAGTATCCTACCTTACGCTTCTCGCGAGAAGGCGTAAGGCATGGGGCTTATGAAAAAGCCCCGGCGCTAAACCTTTTCCCTTTCGTCTCGTTGTGAACGAACTCTCATGTTCAGTCTATGCTAAGAGGGATAGACTGAGAGAGAGGTAAGGACAGGAAGGATAAACTATTCGATCCTAAGAACCTGTCTAACTGTTTCGTTCTGGAAGACGAAAATAAGTTTAGTGACCAAATGATCGTAGAAGACCTACATTCAAGGACTCTGGTTCAGTCGCTCATTGACGTCAATCTGTGACGTGTGATTCGGGCTTTGAATTTGCCACCGAGGATCACGTCATCAATGACGAGCTGAGAGAGTCACGTGCAGTATGAATGGAGGTCCTTTTCCTTTTTCATCTTGTTGTGTAAAGCCTGTCAAAATGAAACGTGTCAAATAAAATAAGCTTTTACCAGCTTTATATGAGCTGAACTCGCTCCCTTATAGAGAGAGAACGTTTATATCTGATGAGTTTTCAGTTTTACAAAAATTGACATGAAAAAGACCAAATTATTACAGAGGAACAACATTCAAAGACAGTCTAAAAATACTGATGTAAATTTGTATATCTAGTTCTACATATCTACATCATATATCTATATCACATGTCATGTGACTATTAAAGCTTAGTCACATGACACATATTGCCGTAAGTAAAACAGTGATTCTTGAGAATAAACAGGTCCTACGGATAAAGCACAAAATTTGAATGAAATATATACAAAATATTATTTTTAAAATATCTGAATAAACTAACCTGGGTCATGTGAGCACAACAATGTATATTTTCCTTGTCTTTGCTGAATATTTGTTTTATTTTAAACAAGATCCCTTGTCCCGGAGCAGAACTCAATCCATTATAATAGTTTAAAACAATTATAGAAATACTAAAATTATATATTATGACAATTAAGTATAAGTATTAATATAAATAATTATAAAAGTATCGATAAGTTGAACTCAAAATAATTTTTAGATATTTTCCATCTATGTTGAAATTTGTCCCTAGTTTTTGTCAACACCGTTAGACATGAAAAGAAAGTAAAAACATCAGGCATTATTGGGGGGCACCAGAACATCTCAGGACCCCATGACCTCTTCCTTTCTCTTCCTTTGCTAAGAGGGCTAATTAGCTCTGGTTAGCTTGTGTTATTCTTTAGTTTTTTCTTCTGTTTTATTCCTAAGTTGCTCGTCACAACCATGATGTGTCAACTCCATAACTGACAATTTACAAAACTTTGATGAAATTTTGTGAAATAAAAGCTTAATTTTGGTAAAGTGTAAAGATTTCATGGACCTGACAAGCTACAGTATGGCCTCCTTCAGAAAAACATCATATAAATTGAGGTAGTTTGGCATTTTGTGAACTCCGTCAGATGTCCACTCCATCAGAGTTTTTGGGACTCTTTCAGTGAAATTGTTGTAAAATCTCACTTAAATGTGCAGTTGAATCAGGTTAATGTATTTTACATGAATTGCATTACTTCACATGTATCAAGTTTCTCATTTTTACTCACTAGTTTGTCACCACTTTCAATTGTGTCAACTCCGTCATGCACTGTCAACTCCGTCAGATGGACTTTTTGCTGTTTTTTGTTTTAAATAATATTTATTTTGTTTCTTGAGAAGCATTTGTCTGTAAAATGAGTAAAAATAAGACTAATAGGGTATTTTAAAAAATAATTTTATATTTATTTTTGTCAGATGGTGATGACAAACTTTTGGGTCAGGTTGATTAAAACTTTAATAAAAAAAAAATGTAGCAAGTGGGAGCCTGCACCATAGCATCTTTACATTTCCTAAACATTATTTGTTATATTTGCATATATAAGGTTGAGAAATAATAAAAAATAAAACAAATGGGAAAATTAAAACCGATTTTGTGCCTATTCTCAAGAATCACTGAAAAGCAATAACCTGCTAAGCCAATCACCTGCCTCTGATTAGTCTAATTTACATACAAGTCTGCCCTCCAGGACGTGCAGCGCCACTGCGGCAGGGGCAACTCCTCCTCCTCCCTCCCCCCCGCAGAGCGCCAGTTTCGTACCTACGCCTCCTGCGTGAAGACATAAGTTGTTTTTTGTTTTTTTAAAAGACAATAAATTTTGTCCTCCGATTATTAGTTTTTAAATAAGTCCGAAAATCCATGCTGGACGAACAAAGCAGGTCTGTTCGAAGACAAACATGATGAGTAACCTGCCCCTCTTTATCTGCAGTTGGCCTGTGATGATTGGTTGATTTGTATGACTGACAAATGGAGATTGGAAAAAAAGAAAGTTGGCCAATCTGAGGTATGAGAAAAAAAAAAAAAAAAAAAAAAAGGTGCCCATCCAGGGCGGGAACGGCTGACTCTGGAGCCCCGCAACGCTCCCCGACAGTCAGCCCATGCCGCCGGGCCTGGCGCTACCGCAGGAGAGGCAACTCCTCCGCCTCCCATCCCGCTGAACGCCAGTATCCTACCTTACGCTTCTCGCGAGAAGGCGTAAGGCATGGGGCTTATGAAAAAGCCCCGGCGCTAAACCTTTTCCCTTTCGTCTCGTTGTGAACGAACTCTCATGTTCAGTCTATGCTAAGAGGGATAGACTGAGAGAGAGGTAAAGACAGGAAGGATAAACTGTTCGATCCTAAGAACCTGTCTAACTGGTTCGTTCTGGAAGACGAAAATAAGTTTAGTGACCAAATGGTCGTAGAAGACCTACATTCAAAGACTCTGGTTCAGTCGCTCATTGACGTCAATCCGTGACGTGTGATTCGGGCTTTGAATTTGCCACCGAGGATTGCGTCATCAATGACGAGCTGAGAGAGTCACGTGCAGTATGAATGTAGGTCCTTTTCCTTTTTCATCTTGCTGTGTAAAGCCTGTCAAAGTGAAACGTCTCAAATAAAATAAGCTTTTACCAGCTTTATATGAGCTGAACTCGCTCCCTTATAGAGAGTGGACGTTTATATCTGATGAGTTTTCAATTTTACAGAAACTGACATGAAAAAGACCAAATTATTACAGAGGAACAACCATAGTCATAATATAAGCATAGACGCCTCATGGACC